>NW_027315383.1:0-34579 GCF_023375885.2 Dermacentor andersoni | reverse complement strand
ACACACGCGAGACAGATCATGCATCTTCTGTTAGACGAGATTGAAGTTTTCTGCAAAACCACAAGATGTGCATGCAAATGGTGCTTTTCGCAGAACGCGCACGTGGATTTCTACCAAACAACGTGCTAAGCATGCCGATGCTGCTCTTTTGAGCACCCGCGCACGGATTCGTGCGAAAACGCGTTTTAAGCATGCACATGCATCTTTTGGTAGACGAGATAGAAGTTTTCTGCAAAACCACAAGGTGTGCATGCAAATGGTGCTTTTCGCAGAACGCGCACGTGGATTTCTACCAAACAACGTGCTAAGCATGCCGATGCTGCTCTTTTTAGCACCCGCGCACGGATTCGTGCGAAAACGCGTTTTAAGCATGCACATGCATCTTTTGGTAGACGAGATTGAAGTTTTCTGCAAAAGCACAAGATGTGCATGCAAATGGTGCTTTTCGCAGAACGCGCACGTGGATTTCTACCAAACAACGTGCTCAGCATGCCGATGCTGCTCTTTTTAGCACCCGCGCACGGATTCGTGCGAAAACGCGTTTTAAACATGCACATGCATCTTTTGGTAGACGAGATTGAAGTTTTCTGCAAAACCACAAGATGTGCATGCAAATGGTGCTTTTCGCAGAACGCGCACGTGGATTTCTACCAAACAACGTGCTAAGCATGCCGATGCTGCTCTTTTTAGCACCCGCGCACGGATTCGTGCAAAAACGCGTTTTAAACATGCACATGCATCTTTTGGTAGACGAGATTGAAGTTTTCTGCAAAACCACAAGATGTGCATGCAAATGGTGCTTTTCGCAGAACGCGCACGTGGATTTCTACCAAACAACGTGCTAAGCATGCCGATGCTGCTCTTTTTAGCACCCGCGCACGGATTCGTGCGAAAGCGCGTTTTAAGCATGCACATGCATCTTTTGGTAGACGAGATTGAAGTTTTCTGCAAAACCACAAGATGTGCATGCAAATGGTGCTTTTCGCAGAACGCGCACGTGGATTTCTACCAAACAACGTGCTCAGCATGCCGATGCTGCTCTTTTTAGCACCCGCACACGGATTCGTGCGAAAACGCGTTTTAAGCATGCACATGCATCTTTTGGTAGACGAGATTGAAGTTTTCTGCAAAACCACAAGATGTGCATGCAAATGGTGCTTTTCGCAGAACGCGCACGTGGATTTCTACCAAACAACGTGCTCAGCATGCCGATGCTGCTCTTTTTAGCACCCGCACACGGATTCGTGCGAAAACGCGTTTTAAGCATGCACATGCATCTTTTGGTAGACGAGATTGAAGTTTTCTGCAAAACCACAAAATGTGCATGCAAATGGTGCTTTTGGCAGAACGCGCACGTGGATTTCTACCAAACGACGTGCTAAGCATGCCGATGCTGCTCTTTTTAGCACCCGCGCACGGATTCGCGCGAAAACGCGTTTTAAGCATGCACATGCATCTTTTGGTAGACGCGGATTAAGTTTTCTGCAAAACCACAAGATGTGCATGCAAATGGTGCTTTTGGCAGAACGCGCACGTGGATTTCTACCAAACAACGTGCTCAGCATGCCGATGCTGCTCTTTTTAGCACCCGCGCACGGATTCGTGCGAAAACGCGTTTTAAGCATGCACATGCATCTTTTGGTAGACGAGATTGAAGTTTTCTGCAAAACCACAAGATGTGCATGCAAATGGTGCTTTTCGCAGAACGCGCACGTGGATTTCTACCAAACAACGTGCTAAGCATGCCGATGCTGCTCTTTTTAGCACCCGCGCACGGATTTGTGCGAAAACGCGTTTTAAGCATGCACATGCATCTTTTGGTAGACGAGATTGAAGTTTTCTGCAAAACCACAAGATGTGCATGCAAATGGTGCTTTTCGTAGAACGCGCACGTGGATTTCTACCAAACAACGTGCTCAGCATGCCGATGCTGCTCTTTTTAGCACCCGCGCACGGATTCGTGCGAAAACGGCGTTTTAAGCATGCACATGCATCTTCTGGTAGACGAGATTGAAGTTTTCTGCAAAACCACAAGATGTGCATGCAAATGGTGCTTTTCGCAGAACGCGCACGTGGATTTCTACCAAACAACGTGCTAAGCATGCCGATGCTGCTCTTTTTAGCA
Organism: Dermacentor andersoni; assembly: GCF_023375885.2. Classification (NCBI taxonomy): domain Eukaryota; kingdom Metazoa; phylum Arthropoda; class Arachnida; order Ixodida; family Ixodidae; genus Dermacentor; species Dermacentor andersoni. Next base: position 32,454 of record NW_027315383.1, on the reverse strand, counting down.
CCCGCGCACGGATTCGTGCGAAAACGCGTTTTAAGCATGCACATGCATCTTTTGGTAGACGAGATTGAAGTTTTCTGCAAAACCACAAGATGTGCATGCAAATGGTGCTTTTCGCAGAACGCGCACGTGGATTTCTACCAAACAACGTGCTAAGCATGCCGATGCTGCTCTTTTTAGCACCCGCGCACGGATTCGTGCGAAAACGCGTTTTAAGCATGCACATGCATCTTTTGGTAGACGAGATTGAAGTTTTCTGCAAAAGCACAAGATGTGCAAGCAAATGGTGCTTTTCGCAGAACGCGCACGTGGATTTCTACCAAACAACGTGCTAAGCATGCCGATGCTGCTCTTTTTAGCACCCGCGCACGGATTCGTGCGAAAACGCGTTTTAAGCATGCACATGCATCTTTTGGTAGACGAGATTGAAGTTTTCTGCAAAAGCACAAGATGTGCATGCAAATGGTGCTTTTCGCAGAACGCGCACGTGGATTTCTACCAAACAACGTGCTCAGCATGCCGATGCTGCTCTTTTTAGCACCCGCGCACGGATTCGTGCGAAAACGCGTTTTAAGCATGCACATGCATCTTTTGGTAGACGAGATTGAAGTTTTCTGCAAAACCACAAGATGTGCATGCAAATGGTGCTTTTCGCAGAACGCGCACGTGGATTTCTACCAAACAACGTGCTCAGCATGCCGATGCTGCTCTTTTTAGCACCCGCGCACGGATTCGTGCGAAAACGCGTTTTAAGCATGCACATGCATCTTTTGGCAGACGAGATTGAAGTTTTCTGCAAAACCACAAGATGTGCATGCAAATGGTGCTTTTGGCAGAACGCGCACGTGGATTTCTACCAAACGACGTGCTAAGCATGCCGATGCTGCTCTTTTTAGCACCCGCGCACGGATTCGCGCGAAAACGCGTTTTAAGCATGCACATGCATCTTTTGGTAGACGCGGATTAAGTTTTCTGCAAAACCACAAGATGTGCATGCAAATGGTGCTTTTGGCAGAACGCGCACGTGGATTTCTACCAAACAACGTGCTCAGCATGCCGATGCTGCTCTTTTTAGCACCCGCGCACGGATTCGTGCGAAAACGCGTTTTAAGCATGCACATGCATCTTTTGGTAGACGAGATTGAAGTTTTCTGCAAAACCACAAGATGTGCATGCAAATGGTGCTTTTCGCAGAACGCGCACGTGGATTTCGACCAAACAACGTGCTAAGCATGCCGATGCTGCTCTTTTTAGCACCCGCGCACGGATTTGTGCGAAAACGCGTTTTAAGCATGCACATGCATCTTTTGGTAGACGAGATTGAAGTTTTCTGCAAAACCACAAGATGTGCATGCAAATGGTGCTTTTCGTAGAACGCGCACGTGGATTTCTACCAAACAACGTGCTCAGCATGCCGATGCTGCTCTTTTTAGCACCCGCGCACGGATTCGTGCGAAAACGCGTTTTAAGCATGCACATGCATCTTTTGGTAGACGAGATCGAAGTTTTCTGCAAAAGCACAAGATGTGCAAGCAAATGGTGCTTTTCGCAGAACGCGCACGTGGATTTCTACCAAACAACGTGCTAAGCATGCCGATGCTGCTCTTTTTAGCACCCGCGCACGGATTCGTGCGAAAACGCGTTTTAAGCATGCACATGCATCATTTGGTAGACGAGATTGAAGTTTTCTGCAAAAGCACAAGATGTGCAAGCAAATGGTGCTTTTCGCAGAACGCGCACGTGGATTTCTACCAAACAACGTGCTAAGCATGCCGATGCTGCTCTTTTTAGCACCCGCGCACGGATTCGTGCGAAAACGCGTTTTAAGCATGCACATGCATCTTTTGGTAGACGAGATTGAAGTTTTCTGCAAAAGCACAAGATGTGCATGCAAATGGTGCTTTTCGCAGAACGCGCACGTGGATTTCTACCAAACAACGTGCTCAGCATGCCGATGCTGCTCTTTTTAGCACCCGCGCACGGATTCGTGCGAAAACGCGTTTTAAGCATGCACATGCATCTTTTGGTAGACGAGATTGAAGTTTTCTGCAAAACCACAAGATGTGCATGCAAATGGTGCTTTTGGCAGAACGCGCACGTGGATTTCTACCAAACGACGTGCTAAGCATGCCGATGCTGCTCTTTTTAGCACCCGCGCACGGATTCGCGCGAAAACGCGTTTTAAGCATGCACATGCATCTTTTGGTAGACGCGGATTAAGTTTTCTGCAAAACCACAAGATGTGCATGCAAATGGTGCTTTTGGCAGAACGCGCACGTGGATTTCTACCAAACAACGTGCTCAGCATGCCGATGCTGCTCTTTTTAGCACCCGCGCACGGATTCGTGCGAAAACGCGTTTTAAGCATGCACATGCATCTTTTGGTAGACGAGATCGAAGTTTTCTGCAAAAGCACAAGATGTGCAAGCAAATGGTGCTTTTCGCAGAACGCGCACGTGGATTTCTACCAAACAACGTGCTAAGCATGCCGATGCTGCTCTTTTTAGCACCCGCGCACGGATTCGTGCGAAAACGCGTTTTAAGCATGCACATGCATCTTATGGTAGACGAGATTGAAGTTTTCTGCAAAACCACAAGATGTGCATGCAAATGGTGCTTTTCGCAGAACGCGCACGTGGATTTCTACCAAACAACGTGCTCAGCATGCCGATGCTGCTCTTTTTAGCACCCGCGCACGGATTCGTGCGAAAACGCGTTTTAAGCATGCACATGCATCTTTTGGTAGACGAGATTGAAGTTTTCTGCAAAACCACAAGATGTGCATGCAAATGGTGCTTTTGGCAGAACGCGCACGTGGATTTCTACCAAACGACGTGCTAAGCATGCCGATGCTGCTCTTTTTAGCACCCGCGCACGGATTCGCGCGAAAACGCGTTTTAAGCATGCACATGCATCTTTTGGTAGACGCGGATTAAGTTTTCTGCAAAACCACAAGATGTGCATGCAAATGGTGCTTTTGGCAGAACGCGCACGTGGATTTCTACCAAACAACGTGCTCAGCATGCCGATGCTGCTCTTTTTAGCACCCGCGCACGGATTCGTGCGAAAACGCGTTTTAAGCATGCACATGCATCTTTTGGTAGACGAGATCGAAGTTTTCTGCAAAAGCACAAGATGTGCAAGCAAATGGTGCTTTTCGCAGAACGCGCACGTGGATTTCTACCAAACAACGTGCTAAGCATGCCGATGCTGCTCTTTTTAGCACCCGCGCACGGATTCGTGCGAAAACGCGTTTTAAGCATGCACATGCATCATTTGGTAGACGAGATTGAAGTTTTCTGCAAAAGCACAAGATGTGCAAGCAAATGGTGCTTTTCGCAGAACGCGCACGTGGATTTCTACCAAACAACGTGCTAAGCATGCCGATGCTGCTCTTTTTAGCACCCGCGCACGGATTCGTGCGAAAACGCGTTTTAAGCATGCACATGCATCTTTTGGTAGACGAGATTGAAGTTTTCTGCAAAAGCACAAGATGTGCATGCAAATGGTGCTTTTCGCAGAACGCGCACGTGGATTTCTACCAAACAACGTGCTCAGCATGCCGATGCTGCTCTTTTTAGCACCCGCGCACGGATTCGTGCGAAAACGCGTTTTAAGCATGCACATGCATCTTTTGGTAGACGAGATTGAAGTTTTCTGCAAAACCACAAGATGTGCATGCAAATGGTGCTTTTGGCAGAACGCGCACGTGGATTTCTACCAAACGACGTGCTAAGCATGCCGATGCTGCTCTTTTTAGCACCCGCGCACGGATTCGCGCGAAAACGCGTTTTAAGCATGCACATGCATCTTTTGGTACACGCGGATTAAGTTTTCTGCAAAACCACAAGATGTGCATGCAAATGGTGCTTTTGGCAGAACGCGCACGTGGATTTCTACCAAACAACGTGCTCAGCATGCCGATGCTGCTCTTTTTAGCACCCGCGCACGGATTCGTGCGAAAACGCGTTTTAAGCATGCACATGCATCTTTTGGTAGACGAGATTGAAGTTTTCTGCAAAACCACAAGATGTGCATGCAAATGGTGCTTTTCGCAGAACGCGCACGTGGATTTCGACCAAACAACGTGCTAAGCATGCCGATGCTGCTCTTTTTAGCACCCGCGCACGGATTTGTGCGAAAACGCGTTTTAAGCATGCACATGCATCTTTTGGTAGACGAGATTGAAGTTTTCTGCAAAACCACAAGATGTGCATGCAAATGGTGCTTTTCGTAGAACGCGCACGTGGATTTCTACCAAACAACGTGCTCAGCATGCCGATGCTGCTCTTTTTAGCACCCGCGCACGGATTCGTGCGAAAACGCGTTTTAAGCATGCACATGCATCTTCTGTTAGACGAGATTGAAGTTTTCTGCAAAACCACAAGATGTGCATGCAAATGGTGCTTTTCGCAGAACGCGCACGTGGATTTCTACCAAACAACGTGCTAAGCATGCCGATGCTGCTCTTTTGAGCACCCGCGCACGGATTCGTGCGAAAACGCGTTTTAAGCATGCACATGCATCTTTTGGTAGACGAGATAGAAGTTTTCTGCAAAACCACAAGGTGTGCATGCAAATGGTGCTTTTCGCAGAACGCGCACGTGGATTTCTACCAAACAACGTGCTAAGCATGCCGATGCTGCTCTTTTTAGCACCCGCGCACGGATTCGTGCGAAAACGCGTTTTAAGCATGCACATGCATCTTTTGGTAGACGAGATTGAAGTTTTCTGCAAAAGCACAAGATGTGCATGCAAATGGTGCTTTTCGCAGAACGCGCACGTGGATTTCTACCAAACAACGTGCTCAGCATGCCGATGCTGCTCTTTTTAGCACCCGCGCACGGATTCGTGCGAAAACGCGTTTTAAACATGCACATGCATCTTTTGGTAGACGAGATTGAAGTTTTCTGCAAAACCACAAGATGTGCATGCAAATGGTGCTTTTCGCAGAACGCGCACGTGGATTTCTACCAAACAACGTGCTAAGCATGCCGATGCTGCTCTTTTTAGCACCCGCGCACGGATTCGTGCAAAAACGCGTTTTAAACATGCACATGCATCTTTTGGTAGACGAGATTGAAGTTTTCTGCAAAACCACAAGATGTGCATGCAAATGGTGCTTTTCGCAGAACGCGCACGTGGATTTCTACCAAACAACGTGCTAAGCATGCCGATGCTGCTCTTTTTAGCACCCGCGCACGGATTCGTGCGAAAGCGCGTTTTAAGCATGCACATGCATCTTTTGGTAGACGAGATTGAAGTTTTCTGCAAAACCACAAGATGTGCATGCAAATGGTGCTTTTCGCAGAACGCGCACGTGGATTTCTACCAAACAACGTGCTCAGCATGCCGATGCTGCTCTTTTTAGCACCCGCACACGGATTCGTGCGAAAACGCGTTTTAAGCATGCACATGCATCTTTTGGTAGACGAGATTGAAGTTTTCTGCAAAACCACAAGATGTGCATGCAAATGGTGCTTTTCGCAGAACGCGCACGTGGATTTCTACCAAACAACGTGCTCAGCATGCCGATGCTGCTCTTTTTAGCACCCGCACACGGATTCGTGCGAAAACGCGTTTTAAGCATGCACATGCATCTTTTGGTAGACGAGATTGAAGTTTTCTGCAAAACCACAAAATGTGCATGCAAATGGTGCTTTTGGCAGAACGCGCACGTGGATTTCTACCAAACGACGTGCTAAGCATGCCGATGCTGCTCTTTTTAGCACCCGCGCACAGATTCGCGCAAAAACGCGTTTTAAGCATGCACATGCATCTTTTGGTAGACGCGGATTAAGTTTTCTGCAAAACCACAAGATGTGCATGCAAATGGTGCTTTTGGCAGAACGCGCACGTGGATTTCTACCAAACAACGTGCTCAGCATGCCGATGCTGCTCTTTTTAGCACCCGCGCACGGATTCGTGCGAAAACGCGTTTTAAGCATGCACATGCATCTTTTGGTAGACGAGATTGAAGTTTTCTGCAAAACCACAAGATGTGCATGCAAATGGTGCTTTTCGCAGAACGCGCACGTGGATTTCTACCAAACAACGTGCTAAGCATGCCGATGCTGCTCTTTTTAGCACCCGCGCACGGATTTGTGCGAAAACGCGTTTTAAGCATGCACATGCATCTTTTGGTAGACGAGATTGAAGTTTTCTGCAAAACCACAAGATGTGCATGCAAATGGTGCTTTTCGTAGAACGCGCACGTGGATTTCTACCAAACAACGTGCTCAGCATGCCGATGCTGCTCTTTTTAGCACCCGCGCACGGATTCGTGCGAAAACGCGTTTTAAGCATGCACATGCATCTTCTGGTAGACGAGATTGAAGTTTTCTGCAAAACCACAAGATGTGCATGCAAATGGTGCTTTTCGCAGAACGCGCACGTGGATTTCTACCAAACAACGTGCTAAGCATGCCGATGCTGCTCTTTTTAGCACCCGCGCACGGATTCGTGCGAAAACGCGTTTTAAGCATGCACATGCATCTTTTGGTAGACGAGATTGAAGTTTTCTGCAAAACCACAAGATGTGCATGCAAATGGTGCTTTTCGCAGAACGCGCACGTGGATTTCTACCAAACAACGTGCTAAGCATGCCGATGCTGCTCTTTTTAGCACCCGCGCACGGATTCGTGCGAAAACGCGTTTTAAGCATGCACATGCATCTTTTGGTAGACGAGATTGAAGTTTTCTGCAAAAGCACAAGATGTGCAAGCAAATGGTGCTTTTCGCAGAACGCGCACGTGGATTTCTACCAAACAACGTGCTAAGCATGCCGATGCTGCTCTTTTTAGCACCCGCGCACGGATTCGTGCGAAAACGCGTTTTAAGCATGCACATGCATCTTTTGGTAGACGAGATTGAAGTTTTCTGCAAAAGCACAAGATGTGCATGCAAATGGTGCTTTTCGCAGAACGCGCACGTGGATTTCTACCAAACAACGTGCTCAGCATGCCGATGCTGCTCTTTTTAGCACCCGCGCACGGATTCGTGCGAAAACGCGTTTTAAGCATGCACATGCATCTTTTGGTAGACGAGATTGAAGTTTTCTGCAAAACCACAAGATGTGCATGCAAATGGTGCTTTTCGCAGAACGCGCACGTGGATTTCTACCAAACAACGTGCTCAGCATGCCGATGCTGCTCTTTTTAGCACCCGCGCACGGATTCGTGCGAAAACGCGTTTTAAGCATGCACATGCATCTTTTGGTAGACGAGATTGAAGTTTTCTGCAAAACCACAAGATGTGCATACAAATGGTGCTTTTGGCAGAACGCGCACGTGGATTTCTACCAAACGACGTGCTAAGCATGCCGATGCTGCTCTTTTTAGCACCCGCGCACGGATTCGCGCGAAAACGCGTTTTAAGCATGCACATGCATCTTTTGGTAGACGCGGATTAAGTTTTCTGCAAAACCACAAGATGTGCATGCAAATGGTGCTTTTGGCAGAACGCGCACGTGGATTTCTACCAAACAACGTGCTCAGCATGCCGATGCTGCTCTTTTTAGCACCCGCGCACGGATTCGTGCGAAAACGCGTTTTAAGCATGCACATGCATCTTTTGGTAGACGAGATTGAAGTTTTCTGCAAAACCACAAGATGTGCATGCAAATGGTGCTTTTCGCAGAACGCGCACGTGGATTTCGACCAAACAACGTGCTAAGCATGCCGATGCTGCTCTTTTTAGCACCCGCGCACGGATTTGTGCGAAAACGCGTTTTAAGCATGCACATGCATCTTTTGGTAGACGAGATTGAAGTTTTCTGCAAAACCACAAGATGTGCATGCAAATGGTGCTTTTCGTAGAACGCGCACGTGGATTTCTACCAAACAACGTGCTCAGCATGCCGATGCTGCTCTTTTTAGCACCCGCGCACGGATTCGTGCGAAAACGCGTTTTAAGCATGCACATGCATCTTCTGGTAGACGAGATTGAAGTTTTCTGCAAAACCACAAGATGTGCTTGCAAATGGTGCTTTTCGCAGAACGCGCACGTGGATTTCTACCAAACAACGTGCTAAGCATGCCGATGCTGCTCTTTTTAGCACCCGCGCACGGATTCGTGCGAAAACGCGTTTTAAGCATGCACATGCATCTTTTGGTAGACGAGATTGAAGTTTTCTGCAAAACCACAAGATGTGCATGCAAATGGTGCTTTTCGCAGAACGCGCACGTGGATTTCTACCAAACAACGTGCTAAGCATGCCGATGCTGCTCTTTTTAGCACCCGCGCACGGATTCGTGCGAAAACGCGTTTTAAGCATGCACATGCATCTTTTGGTAGACGAGATTGAAGTTTTCTGCAAAACCACAAGATGTGCATGCAAATGGTGCTTTTCGCAGAACGCGCACGTGGATTTCTACCAAACAACGCGCTCAGCATGCCGATGCTGCTCTTTTTAGCACCCGCACACGGATTCGTGCGAAAACGCGTTTTAAGCATGCACATGCATCTTTTGGTAGACGAGATTGAAGTTTTCTGCAAAACCACAAGATGTGCATGCAAATGGTGCTTTTGGCAGAACGCGCACGTGGATTTCTACCAAACGACGTGCTAAGCATGCCGATGCTGCTCTTTTTAGCACCCGCGCACGGATTCGCGCGAAAACGCGTTTTAAGCATGCACATGCATCTTTTGGTAGACGCGGATTAAGTTTTCTGCAAAACCACAAGATGTGCATGCAAATGGTGCTTTTGGCAGAACGCGCACGTGGATTTCTACCAAACAACGTGCTCAGCATGCCGATGCTACTCTTTTTAGCACCCGCGCACGGATTCGTGCGAAAACGCGTTTTAAGCATGCACATGCATCTTTTGGTAGACGAGATTGAAGTTTTCTGCAAAACCACAAGATGTGCATGCAAATGGTGCTTTTCGCAGAACGCGCACGTGGATTTCTACCAAACAACGTGCTCAGCATGCCGATGCTGCTCTTTTTAGCACCCGCACACGGATTCGTGCGAAAACGCGTTTTAAGCATGCACATGCATCTTTTGGTAGACGAGATTGAAGTTTTCTGCAAAACCACAAGATGTGCATGCAAATGGTGCTTTTGGCAGAACGCGCACGTGGATTTCTACCAAACGACGTGCTAAGCATGCCGATGCTGCTCTTTTTAGCACCCGCGCACGGATTCGCGCGAAAACGCGTTTTAAGCATGCACATGCATCTTTTGGTAGACGCGGATTAAGTTTTCTGCAAAACCACAAGATGTGCATGCAAATGGTGCTTTTGGCAGAACGCGCACGTGGATTTCTACCAAACAACGTGCTCAGCATGCCGATGCTGCTCTTTTTAGCACCCGCGCACGGATTCGTGCGAAAACGCGTTTTAAGCATGCACATGCATCTTTTGGTAGACGAGATTGAAGTTTTCTGCAAAACCACAAGATGTGCATGCAAATGGTGCTTTTCGCAGAACGCGCACGTGGATTTCTACCAAACAACGTGCTAAGCATGCCGATGCTGCTCTTTTTAGCACCCGCGCACGGATTTGTGCGAAAACGCGTTTTAAGCATGCACATGCATCTTTTGGTAGACGAGATTGAAGTTTTCTGCAAAACCACAAGATGTGCATGCAAATGGTGCTTTTCGTAGAACGCGCACGTGGATTTCTACCAAACAACGTGCTCAGCATGCCGATGCTGCTCTTTTTAGCACCCGCGCACGGATTCGTGCGAAAACGCGTTTTAAGCATGCACATGCATCTTCTGGTAGACGAGATTGAAGTTTTCTGCAAAACCACAAGATGTGCATGCAAATGGTGCTTTTCGCAGAACGCGCACGTGGATTTCTACCAAACAACGTGCTAAGCATGCCGATGCTGCTCTTTTTAGCACCCGCGCACGGATTCGTGCGAAAACGCGTTTTAAGCATGCACATGCATCTTATGGTAGACGAGATTGAAGTTTTCTGCAAAACCACAAGATGTGCATGCAAATGGTGCTTTTCGCAGAACGCGCACGTGGATTTCTACCAAACAACGTGCTAAGCATGCCGATGCTGCTCTTTTTAGCACCCGCGCACGGATTCGTGCGAAAACGCGTTTTAAGCATACACATGCATCTTTTGGTAGACGAGATTGAAGTTTTCTGCAAAAGCACAAGATGTGCATGCAAATGGTGCTTTTCGCAGAACGCGCACGTGGATTTCTACCAAACAACGTGCTCAGCATGCCGATGCTGCTCTTTTTAGCACCCGCGCACGGATTCGTGCGAAAACGCGTTTTAAGCATGCACATGCATCTTTTGGTAGACGAGATCGAAGTTTTCTGCAAAAGCACAAGATGTGCAAGCAAATGGTGCTTTTCGCAGAACGCGCACGTGGATTTCTACCAAACAACGTGCTAAGCATGCCGATGCTGCTCTTTTTAGCACCCGCGCACGGATTCGTGCGAAAACGCGTTTTAAGCATGCACATGCATCATTTGGTAGACGAGATTGAAGTTTTCTGCAAAAGCACAAGATGTGCAAGCAAATGGTGCTTTTCGCAGAACGCGCACGTGGATTTCTACCAAACAACGTGCTAAGCATGCCGATGCTGCTCTTTTTAGCACCCGCGCACGGATTCGTGCGAAAACGCGTTTTAAGCATGCACATGCATCTTTTGGTAGACGAGATTGAAGTTTTCTGCAAAAGCACAAGATGTGCATGCAAATGGTGCTTTTCGCAGAACGCGCACGTGGATTTCTACCAAACAACGTGCTCAGCATGCCGATGCTGCTCTTTTTAGCACCCGCGCACGGATTCGTGCGAAAACGCGTTTTAAGCATGCACATGCATCTTTTGGTAGACGAGATTGAAGTTTTCTGCAAAACCACAAGATGTGCATGCAAATGGTGCTTTTGGCAGAACGCGCACGTGGATTTCTACCAAACGACGTGCTAAGCATGCCGATGCTGCTCTTTTTAGCACCCGCGCAAGGATTCGCGCGAAAACGCGTTTTAAGCATGCACATGCATCTTTTGGTAGACGCGGATTAAGTTTTCTGCAAAACCACAAGATGTGCATGCAAATGGTGCTTTTGGCAGAACGCGCACGTGGATTTCTACCAAACAACGTGCTCAGCATGCCGATGCTGCTCTTTTTAGCACCCGCGCACGGATTCGTGCGAAAACGCGTTTTAAGCATGCACATGCATCTTTTGGTAGACGAGATCGAAGTTTTCTGCAAAAGCACAAGATGTGCAAGCAAATGGTGCTTTTCGCAGAACGCGCACGTGGATTTCTACCAAACAACGTGCTAAGCATGCCGATGCTGCTCTTTTTAGCACCCGCGCACGGATTCGTGCGAAAACGCGTTTTAAGCATGCACATGCATCATTTGGTAGACGAGATTGAAGTTTTCTGCAAAAGCACAAGATGTGCAAGCAAATGGTGCTTTTCGCAGAACGCGCACGTGGATTTCTACCAAACAACGTGCTAAGCATGCCGATGCTGCTCTTTTTAGCACCCGCGCACGGATTCGTGCGAAAACGCGTTTTAAGCATGCACATGCATCTTTTGGTAGACGAGATTGAAGTTTTCTGCAAAAGCACAAGATGTGCATGCAAATGGTGCTTTTCGCAGAACGCGCACGTGGATTTCTACCAAACAACGTGCTCAGCATGCCGATGCTGCTCTTTTTAGCACCCGCGCACGGATTCGTGCGAAAACGCGTTTTAAGCATGCACATGCATCTTTTGGTAGACGAGATTGAAGTTTTCTGCAAAACCACAAGATGTGCATGCAAATGGTGCTTTTGGCAGAACGCGCACGTGGATTTCTACCAAACGACGTGCTAAGCATGCCGATGCTGCTCTTTTTAGCACCCGCGCACGGATTCGCGCGAAAACGCGTTATAAGCATGCACATGCATCTTTTGGTAGACGCGGATTAAGTTTTCTGCAAAACCACAAGATGTGCATGCAAATGGTGCTTTTGGCAGAACGCGCACGTGGATTTCTACCAAACAACGTGCTCAGCATGCCGATGCTGCTCTTTTTAGCACCCGCGCACGGATTCGTGCGAAAACGCGTTTTAAGCATGCACATGCATCTTTTGGTAGACGAGATTGAAGTTTTCTGCAAAACCACAAGATGTGCATGCAAATGGTGCTTTTCGCAGAACGCGCACGTGGATTTCGACCAAACAACGTGCTAAGCATGCCGATGCTGCTCTTTTTAGCACCCGCGCACGGATTTGTGCGAAAACGCGTTTTAAGCATGCACATGCATCTTTTGGTAGACGAGATTGAAGTTTTCTGCAAAACCACAAGATGTGCATGCAAATGGTGCTTTTCGTAGAACGCGCACGTGGATTTCTACCAAACAACGTGCTCAGCATGCCGATGCTGCTCTTTTTAGCACCCGCGCACGGATTCGTGCGAAAACGCGTTTTAAGCATGCACATGCATCTTCTGTTAGACGAGATTGAAGTTTTCTGCAAAACCACAAGATGTGCATGCAAATGGTGCTTTTCGCAGAACGCGCACGTGGATTTCTACCAAACAACGTGCTAAGCATGCCGATGCTGCTCTTTTGAGCACCCGCGCACGGATTCGTGCGAAAACGCGTTTTAAGCATGCACATGCATCTTTTGGTAGACGAGATAGAAGTTTTCTGCAAAACCACAAGGTGTGCATGCAAATGGTGCTTTTCGCAGAACGCGCACGTGGATTTCTACCAAACAACGTGCTAAGCATGCCGATGCTGCTCTTTTTAGCACCCGCGCACGGATTCGTGCGAAAACGCGTTTTAAGCATGCACATGCATCTTTTGGTAGACGAGATTGAAGTTTTCTGCAAAAGCACAAGATGTGCATGCAAATGGTGCTTTTCGCAGAACGCGCACGTGGATTTCTACCAAACAACGTGCTCAGCATGCCGATGCTGCTCTTTTTAGCACCCGCGCACGGATTCGTGCGAAAACGCGTTTTAAACATGCACATGCATCTTTTGGTAGACGAGATTGAAGTTTTCTGCAAAACCACAAGATGTGCATGCAAATGGTGCTTTTCGCAGAACGCGCACGTGGATTTCTACCAAACAACGTGCTAAGCATGCCGATGCTGCTCTTTCTAGCACCCGCGCACGGATTCGTGCGAAAACGCGTTTTAAGCATGCACATGCATCTTTTGGTAGACGAGATTGAAGTTTTCTGCAAAACCACAAGATGTGCATGCAAATGGTGCTTTTCGCAGAAGGCGCACGTGGATTTCTACCAAACAACGTGCTAAGCATGCCGATGCTGCTCTTTTTAGCACCCGCGCACGGATTCGTGCGAAAACGCGTTTTAAGCATGCACATGCATCTTTTGGTAGACGAGATTGAAGTTTTCTGCAAAACCACAAGATGTGCATGCAAATGGTGCTTTTCGCAGAACGCGCACGTGGATTTCTACCAAACAACGTGCTCAGCATGCCGATGCTGCTCTTTTTAGCACCCGCACACGGATTCGTGCGAAAACGCGTTTTAAGCATGCACATGCATCTTTTGGTAGACGAGATTGAAGTTTTCTGCAAAACCACAAGATGTGCATGCAAATGGTGCTTTTGGCAGAACGCGCACGTGGGTTTCTACCAAACGACGTGCTAAGCATGCCGATGCTGCTCTTTTTAGCACCCGCGCACGGATTCGCGCGAAAACGCGTTTTAAGCATGCACATGCATCTTTTGGTAGACGCGGATTAAGTTTTCTGCAAAACCACAAGATGTGCATGCAAATGGTGCTTTTGGCAGAACGCGCACGTGGATTTCTACCAAACAACGTGCTCAGCATGCCGATGCTACTCTTTTTAGCACCCGCGCACGGATTCGTGCGAAAACGCGTTTTAAGCATGCACATGCATCTTTTGGTAGACGAGATTGAAGTTTTCTGCAAAACCACAAGATGTGCATGCAAATGGTGCTTTTCGCAGAACGCGCACGTGGATTTCTACCAAACAACGTGCTCAGCATGCCGATGCTGCTCTTTTTAGCACCCGCACACGGATTCGTGCGAAAACGCGTTTTAAGCATGCACATGCATCTTTTGGTAGACGAGATTGAAGTTTTCTGCAAAACCACAAGATGTGCATGCAAATGGTGCTTTTGGCAGAACGCGCACGTGGATTTCTACCAAACGACGTGCTAAGCATGCCGATGCTGCTCTTTTTAGCACCCGCGCACGGATTCGCGCGAAAACGCGTTTTAAGCATGCACATGCATCTTTTGGTAGACGCGGATTAAGTTTTCTGCAAAACCACAAGATGTGCATGCAAATGGTGCTTTTGGCAGAACGCGCACGTGGATTTCTACCAAACAACGTGCTAAGCATGCCGATGCTGCTCTTTTTAGCACCCGCGCACGGATTTGTTCGAAAACGCGTTTTAAGCATGCACATGCATCTTTTGGTAGACGAGATTGAAGTTTTCTGCAAAACCACAAGATGTGCATGCAAATGGTGCTTTTCGCAGAACGCGCACGTGGATTTCTACCAAACAACGTGCTCAGCATGCCGATGCTGCTCTTTTTAGCACCCGCGCACGGATTCGTGCGAAAACGCGTTTTAAGCATGCACATGCATCTTTTGGTAGACGAGATTGAAGTTTTCTGCAAAACCACAATATGTGCATGCAAATGGTGCTTTTGGCAGAACGCGCACGTGGATTTCTACCAAACGACGTGCTAAGCATGCCGATGCTGCTCTTTTTAGCACCCGCGCACGGATTCGTGCGAAAACGCGTTTTAAGCATGCACATGCATCTTCTGGTAGACGAGATTGAAGTTTTCTGCAAAACCACAAGATGTGCATGCAAATGGTGCTTTTCGCAGAACGCGCACGTGGATTTCTACCAAACAACGTGCTAAGCATGCCGATGCTGCTCTTTTGAGCACCCGCGCACGGATTCGTGCGAAAACGCGTTTTAAGCATGCACATGCATCTTTTGGTAGACGAGATAGAAGTTTTCTGCAAAACCACAAGGTGTGCATGCAAATGGTGCTTTTCGCAGAACGCGCACGTGGATTTCTACCAAACAACGTGCTAAGCATGCCGATGCTGCTCTTTTTAGCACCCGCGCACGGATTCGTGCGAAAACGCGTTTTAAGCATGCACATGCATCTTTTGGTAGACGAGATTGAAGTTTTCTGCAAAAGCACAAGATGTGCATGCAAATGGTGCTTTTCGCAGAACGCGCACGTGGATTTCTACCAAACAACGTGCTCAGCATGCCGATGCTGCTCTTTTTAGCACCCGCGCACGGATTCGTGCGAAAACGCGTTTTAAACATGCACATGCATCTTTTGGTAGACGAGATTGAAGTTTTCTGCAAAACCACAAGATGTGCATGCAAATGGTGCTTTTCGCAGAACGCGCACGTGGATTTCTACCAAACAACGTGCTAAGCATGCCGATGCTGCTCTTTTTAGCACCCGCGCACGGATTCGTGCGAAAACGCGTTTTAAGCATGCACATGCATCTTTTGGTAGACGAGATTGAAGTTTTCTGCAAAACCACAAGATGTGCATGCAAATGGTGCTTTTCGCAGAACGCGCACGTGGATTTCTACCAAACAACGTGCTAAGCATGCCGATGCTGCTCTTTTTAGCACCCGCGCACGGATTCGTGCGAAAACGCGTTTTAAGCATGCACATGCATCTTTTGGTAGACGAGATTGAAGTTTTCTGCAAAACCACAAGATGTGCATGCAAATGGTGCTTTTCGCAGAACGCGCACGTGGATTTCTACCAAACAACGTGCTCAGCATGCCGATGCTGCTCTTTTTAGCACCCGCACACGGATTCGTGCGAAAACGCGTTTTAAGCATGCACATGCATCTTTTGGTAGACGAGATTGAAGTTTTCTGCAAAACCACAAGATGTGCATGCAAATGGTGCTTTTGGCAGAACGCGCACGTGGGTTTCTACCAAACGACGTGCTAAGCATGCCGATGCTGCTCTTTTTAGCACCCGCGCACGGATTCGCGCGAAAACGCGTTTTAAGCATGCACATGCATCTTTTGGTAGACGCGGATTAAGTTTTCTGCAAAACCACAAGATGTGCATGCAAATGGTGCTTTTGGCAGAACGCGCACGTGGATTTCTACCAAACAACGTGCTCAGCATGCCGATGCTACTCTTTTTAGCACCCGCGCACGGATTCGTGCGAAAACGCGTTTTAAGCATGCACATGCATCTTTTGGTAGACGAGATTGAAGTTTTCTGCAAAACCACAAGATGTGCATGCAAATGGTGCTTTTCGCAGAACGCGCACGTGGATTTCTACCAAACAACGTGCTAAGCATGCCGATGCTGCTCTTTTTAGCACCCGCGCACGGATTCGTGCGAAAACGCGTTTTAAGCATGCACATGCATCTTTTGGTAGACGAGATTGAAGTTTTCTGCAAAACCACAAGATGTGCATGCAAATGGTGCTTTTCGCAGAACGCGCACGTGGATTTCTACCAAACAACGTGCTCAGCATGCCGATGCTGCTCTTTTTAGCACCCGCACACGGATTCGTGCGAAAACGCGTTTTAAGCATGCACATGCATCTTTTGGTAGACGAGATTGAAGTTTTCTGCAAAACCACAAGATGTGCATGCAAATGGTGCTTTTGGCAGAACGCGCACGTGGGTTTCTACCAAACGACGTGCTAAGCATGCCGATGCTGCTCTTTTTAGCACCCGCGCACGGATTCGCGCGAAAACGCGTTTTAAGCATGCACATGCATCTTTTGGTAGACGCGGATTAAGTTTTCTGCAAAACCACAAGATGTGCATGCAAATGGTGCTTTTGGCAGAACGCGCACGTGGATTTCTACCAAACAACGTGCTCAGCATGCCGATGCTACTCTTTTTAGCACCCGCGCACGGATTCGTGCGAAAACGCGTTTTAAGCATGCACATGCATCTTTTGGTAGACGAGATTGAAGTTTTCTGCAAAACCACAAGATGTGCATGCAAATGGTGCTTTTCGCAGAACGCGCACGTGGATTTCTACCAAACAACGTGCTCAGCATGCCGATGCTGCTCTTTTTAGCACCCGCACACGGATTCGTGCGAAAACGCGTTTTAAGCATGCACATGCATCTTTTGGTAGACGAGATTGAAGTTTTCTGCAAAACCACAAGATGTGCATGCAAATGGTGCTTTTGGCAGAACGCGCACGTGGATTTCTACCAAACGACGTGCTAAGCATGCCGATGCTGCTCTTTTTAACACCCGCGCACGGATTCGCGCGAAAACGCGTTTTAAGCATGCACATGCATCTTTTGGTAGACGCGGATTAGGTTTTCTGCAAAACCACAAGATGTGCATGCAAATGGTGCTTTTGGCAGAACGCGCACGTGGATTTCTACCAAACAACGTGCTAAGCATGCCGATGCTGCTCTTTTTAGCACCCGCGCACGGATTTGTTCGAAAACGCGTTTTAAGCATGCACATGCATCTTTTGGTAGACGAGATTGAAGTTTTCTGCAAAACCACAAGATGTGCATGCAAATGGTGCTTTTCGCAGAACGCGCACGTGGATTTCTACCAAACAACGTGCTCAGCATGCCGATGCTGCTCTTTTTAGCACCCGCGCACGGATTCGTGCGAAAACGCGTTTTAAGCATGCACATGCATCTTTTGGTAGACGAGATTGAAGTTTTCTGCAAAACCACAAGATGTGCATGCAAATGGTGCTTTTGGCAGAACGCGCACGTGGATTTCTACCAAACGACGTGCTAAGCATGCCGATGCTGCTCTTTTTAGCACCCGCGCACGGATTCGCGCGAAAACGCGTTTTAAGCATGCACATGCATCTTTTGGTAGACGCGGATTAAGTTTTCTGCAAAACCACAAGATGTGCATGCAAATGGTGCTTTTGGCAGAACGCGCACGTGGATTTCTACCAAACAACGTGCTCAGCATGCCGATGCTGCTCTTTTTAGCACCCGCGCACGGATTCGTGCGAAAACGCGTTTTAAGCATGCACATGCATCTTTTGGTAGACGAGATTGAAGTTTTCTGCAAAACCACAAGATGTGCATGCAAATGGTGCTTTTCGCAGAACGCGCACGTGGATTTCTACCAAACAACGTGCTAAGCATGCCGATGCTGCTCTTTTTAGCACCCGCGCACGGATTTGTGCGAAAACGCGTTTTAAGCATGCACATGCATCTTTTGGTAGACGAGATTGAAGTTTTTTGCAAAACCACAAGATGTGCATGCAAATCGTGCTTTTCGTAGAACGCGCACGTGGATTTCTACCAAACAACGTGCTCAGCATGCCGATGCTGCTCTTTTTAGCACCCGCGCACGGATTCGTGCGAAAACGCGTTTTAAGCATGCACATGCATCTTTTGGTAGACGAGATTGAAGTTTTCTGCAAAACCACAAGATGTGCATGCAAATGGTGCTTTTGGCAGAACGCGCACGTGGATTTCTACCAAACGACGTGCTAAGCATGCCGATGCTGCTCTTTTTAGCACCCGCGCACGGATTCGCGCGAAAACGCGTTTTAAGCATGCACATGCATCTTTTGGTAGACGCGGATTAAGTTTTCTGCAAAACCACAAGATGTGCATGCAAATGGTGCTTTTGGCAGAACGCGCACGTGGATTTCTACCAAACAACGTGCTCAGCATGCCGATGCTGCTCTTTTTAGCACCCGCGCACGGATTCGTGCGAAAACGCGTTTTAAGCATGCACATGCATCTTTTGGTAGACGAGATTGAAGTTTTCTGCAAAACCACAAGATGTGCATGCAAATGGTGCTTTTCGCAGAACGCGCACGTGGATTTCTACCAAACAACGTGCTAAGCATGCCGATGCTGCTCTTTTTAGCACCCGCGCACGGATTTGTGCGAAAACGCGTTTTAAGCATGCACATGCATCTTTTGGTAGACGAGATTGAAGTTTTTTGCAAAACCACAAGATGTGCATGCAAATCGTGCTTTTCGTAGAACGCGCACGTGGATTTCTACCAAACAACGTGCTCAGCATGCCGATGCTGCTCTTTTTAGCACCCGCGCACGGATTCGTGCGAAAACGCGTTTTAAGCATGCACATGCATCTTTTGGTAGACGAGATTGAAGTTTTCTGCAAAACCACAAGATGTGCATGCAAATGGTGCTTTTGGCAGAACGCGCACGTGGATTTCTACCAAACGACGTGCTAAGCATGCCGATGCTGCTCTTTTTAGCACCCGCGCACGGATTCGCGCGAAAACGCGTTTTAAGCATGCACATGCATCTTTTGGTAGACGCGGATTAAGTTTTCTGCAAAACCACAAGATGTGCATGCAAATGGTGCTTTTGGCAGAACGCGCACGTGGATTTCTACCAAACAACGTGCTAAGCATGCCGATGCTGCTCTTTTTAGCACCCGCGCACGGATTTGTGCGAAAACGCGTTTTAAGCATGCACATGCATCTTTTGGTAGACGAGATTGAAGTTTTCTGCAAAACCACAAGATGTGCATGCAAATGGTGCTTTTCGCAGAACGCGCACGTGGATTTCTACCAAACAACGTGCTAAGCATGCCGATGCTGCTCTTTTTAGCACCCGCGCACGGATTCGTGCGAAAACGCGTTTTAAGCATGCACATGCATCTTTTGGTAGACGAGATTGAAGTTTTCTGCAAAACCACAAGATGTGCATGCAAATGGTGCTTTTCGCAGAAGGCGCACGTGGATTTCTACCAAACAACGTGCTAAGCATGCCGATGCTGCTCTTTTTAGCACCCGCGCACGGATTCGTGCGAAAACGCGTTTTAAGCATGCACATGCATCTTTTGGTAGACGAGATTGAAGTTTTCTGCAAAACCACAAGATGTGCATGCAAATGGTGCTTTTCGCAGAACGCGCACGTGGATTTCTACCAAACAACGTGCTCAGCATGCCGATGCTGCTCTTTTTAGCACCCGCACACGGATTCGTGCGAAAACGCGTTTTAAGCATGCACATGCATCTTTTGGTAGACGAGATTGAAGTTTTCTGCAAAACCACAAGATGTGCATGCAAATGGTGCTTTTGGCAGAACGCGCACGTGGGTTTCTACCAAACGACGTGCTAAGCATGCCGATGCTGCTCTTTTTAGCACCCGCGCACGGATTCGCGCGAAAACGCGTTTTAAGCATGCACATGCATCTTTTGGTAGACGCGGATTAAGTTTTCTGCAAAACCACAAGATGTGCATGCAAATGGTGCTTTTGGCAGAACGCGCACGTGGATTTCTACCAAACAACGTGCTCAGCATGCCGATGCTACTCTTTTTAGCACCCGCGCACGGATTCGTGCGAAAACGCGTTTTAAGCATGCACATGCATCTTTTGGTAGACGAGATTGAAGTTTTCTGCAAAACCACAAGATGTGCATGCAAATGGTGCTTTTCGCAGAACGCGCACGTGGATTTCTACCAAACAACGTGCTCAGCATGCCGATGCTGCTCTTTTTAGCACCCGCACACGGATTCGTGCGAAAACGCGTTTTAAGCATGCACATGCATCTTTTGGTAGACGAGATTGAAGTTTTCTGCAAAACCACAAGATGTGCATGCAAATGGTGCTTTTGGCAGAACGCGCACGTGGATTTCTACCAAACGACGTGCTAAGCATGCCGATGCTGCTCTTTTTAGCACCCGCGCACGGATTCGCGCGAAAACGCGTTTTAAGCATGCACATGCATCTTTTGGTAGACGCGGATTAAGTTTTCTGCAAAACCACAAGATGTGCATGCAAATGGTGCTTTTGGCAGAACGCGCACGTGGATTTCTACCAAACAACGTGCTAAGCATGCCGATGCTGCTCTTTTTAGCACCCGCGCACGGATTTGTTCGAAAACGCGTTTTAAGCATGCACATGCATCTTTTGGTAGACGAGATTGAAGTTTTCTGCAAAACCACAAGATGTGCATGCAAATGGTGCTTTTCGCAGAACGCGCACGTGGATTTCTACCAAACAACGTGCTCAGCATGCCGATGCTGCTCTTTTTAGCACCCGCGCACGGATTCGTGCGAAAACGCGTTTTAAGCATGCACATGCATCTTTTGGTAGACGAGATTGAAGTTTTCTGCAAAACCACAATATGTGCATGCAAATGGTGCTTTTGGCAGAACGCGCACGTGGATTTCTACCAAACGACGTGCTAAGCATGCCGATGCTGCTCTTTTTAGCACCCGCGCACGGATTCGTGCGAAAACGCGTTTTAAGCATGCACATGCATCTTCTGGTAGACGAGATTGAAGTTTTCTGCAAAACCACAAGATGTGCATGCAAATGGTGCTTTTCGCAGAACGCGCACGTGGATTTCTACCAAACAACGTGCTAAGCATGCCGATGCTGCTCTTTTGAGCACCCGCGCACGGATTCGTGCGAAAACGCGTTTTAAGCATGCACATGCATCTTTTGGTAGACGAGATAGAAGTTTTCTGCAAAACCACAAGGTGTGCATGCAAATGGTGCTTTTCGCAGAACGCGCACGTGGATTTCTACCAAACAACGTGCTAAGCATGCCGATGCTGCTCTTTTTAGCACCCGCGCACGGATTCGTGCGAAAACGCGTTTTAAGCATGCACATGCATCTTTTGGTAGACGAGATTGAAGTTTTCTGCAAAAGCACAAGATGTGCATGCAAATGGTGCTTTTCGCAGAACGCGCACGTGGATTTCTACCAAACAACGTGCTCAGCATGCCGATGCTGCTCTTTTTAGCACCCGCGCACGGATTCGTGCGAAAACGCGTTTTAAACATGCACATGCATCTTTTGGTAGACGAGATTGAAGTTTTCTGCAAAACCACAAGATGTGCATGCAAATGGTGCTTTTCGCAGAACGCGCACGTGGATTTCTACCAAACAACGTGCTAAGCATGCCGATGCTGCTCTTTTTAGCACCCGCGCACGGATTCGTGCGAAAACGCGTTTTAAGCATGCACATGCATCTTTTGGTAGACGAGATTGAAGTTTTCTGCAAAACCACAAGATGTGCATGCAAATGGTGCTTTTCGCAGAACGCGCACGTGGATTTCTACCAAACAACGTGCTAAGCATGCCGATGCTGCTCTTTTTAGCACCCGCGCACGGATTCGTGCGAAAACGCGTTTTAAGCATGCACATGCATCTTTTGGTAGACGAGATTGAAGTTTTCTGCAAAACCACAAGATGTGCATGCAAATGGTGCTTTTCGCAGAACGCGCACGTGGATTTCTACCAAACAACGTGCTCAGCATGCCGATGCTGCTCTTTTTAGCACCCGCACACGGATTCGTGCGAAAACGCGTTTTAAGCATGCACATGCATCTTTTGGTAGACGAGATTGAAGTTTTCTGCAAAACCACAAGATGTGCATGCAAATGGTGCTTTTGGCAGAACGCGCACGTGGGTTTCTACCAAACGACGTGCTAAGCATGCCGATGCTGCTCTTTTTAGCACCCGCGCACGGATTCGCGCGAAAACGCGTTTTAAGCATGCACATGCATCTTTTGGTAGACGCGGATTAAGTTTTCTGCAAAACCACAAGATGTGCATGCAAATGGTGCTTTTGGCAGAACGCGCACGTGGATTTCTACCAAACAACGTGCTCAGCATGCCGATGCTACTCTTTTTAGCACCCGCGCACGGATTCGTGCGAAAACGCGTTTTAAGCATGCACATGCATCTTTTGGTAGACGAGATTGAAGTTTTCTGCAAAACCACAAGATGTGCATGCAAATGGTGCTTTTCGCAGAACGCGCACGTGGATTTCTACCAAACAACGTGCTAAGCATGCCGATGCTGCTCTTTTTAGCACCCGCGCACGGATTCGTGCGAAAACGCGTTTTAAGCATGCACATGCATCTTTTGGTAGACGAGATTGAAGTTTTCTGCACAACCACAAGATGTGCATGCAAATGGTGCTTTTCGCAGAACGCGCACGTGGATTTCTACCAAACAACGTGCTCAGCATGCCGATGCTGCTCTTTTTAGCACCCGCACACGGATTCGTGCGAAAACGCGTTTTAAGCATGCACATGCATCTTTTGGTAGACGAGATTGAAGTTTTCTGCAAAACCACAAGATGTGCATGCAAATGGTGCTTTTGGCAGAACGCGCACGTGGGTTTCTACCAAACGACGTGCTAAGCATGCCGATGCTGCTCTTTTTAGCACCCGCGCACGGATTCGCGCGAAAACGCGTTTTAAGCATGCACATGCATCTTTTGGTAGACGAGATTGAAGTTTTCTGCAAAACCACAAGATGTGCATGCAAATGGTGCTTTTGGCAGAACGCGCACGTGGATTTCTACCAAACGACGTGCTAAGCATGCCGATGCTGCTCTTTTTAGCACCCGCGCACGGATTCGCGCGAAAACGCGTTTTAAGCATGCACATGCATCTTTTGGTAGACGCGGATTAAGTTTTCTGCAAAACCACAAGATGTGCATGCAAATGGTGCTTTTGGCAGAACGCGCACGTGGATTTCTACCAAACAACGTGCTAAGCATGCCGATGCTGCTCTTTTTAGCACCCGCGCACGGATTTGTTCGAAAACGCGTTTTAAGCATGCACATGCATCTTTTGGTAGACGAGATTGAAGTTTTCTGCAAAACCACAAGATGTGCATGCAAATGGTGCTTTTCGCAGAACGCGCACGTGGATTTCTACCAAACAACGTGCTCAGCATGCCGATGCTGCTCTTTTTAGCACCCGCGCACGGATTCGTGCGAAAACGCGTTTTAAGCATGCACATGCATCTTTTGGTAGACGAGATTGAAGTTTTCTGCAAAACCACAAGATGTGCATGCAAATGGTGCTTTTGGCAGAACGCGCACGTGGATTTCTACCAAACGACGTGCTAAGCATGCCGATGCTGCTCTTTTTAGCACCCGCGCACGGATTCGCGCGAAAACGCGTTTTAAGCATGCACATGCATCTTTTGGTAGACGCGGATTAAGTTTTCTGCAAAACCACAAGATGTGCATGCAAATGGTGCTTTTGGCAGAACGCGCACGTGGATTTCTACCAAACAACGTGCTCAGCATGCCGATGCTGCTCTTTTTAGCACCCGCGCACGGATTCGTGCGAAAACGCGTTTTAAGCATGCACATGCATCTTTTGGTAGACGAGATTGAAGTTTTCTGCAAAACCACAAGATGTGCATGCAAATGGTGCTTTTCGCAGAACGCGCACGTGGATTTCTACCAAACAACGTGCTAAGCATGCCGATGCTGCTCTTTTTAGCACCCGCGCACGGATTTGTGCGAAAACGCGTTTTAAGCATGCACATGCATCTTTTGGTAGACGAGATTGAAGTTTTTTGCAAAACCACAAGATGTGCATGCAAATCGTGCTTTTCGTAGAACGCGCACGTGGATTTCTACCAAACAACGTGCTCAGCATGCCGATGCTGCTCTTTTTAGCACCCGCGCACGGATTCGTGCGAAAACGCGTTTTAAGCATGCACATGCATCTTCTGGTAGACGAGATTGAAGTTTTCTGCAAAACCACAAGATGTGCATGCAAATGGTGCTTTTCGCAGAACGCGCACGTGGATTTCTACCAAACAACGTGCTAAGCATGCCGATGCTGCTCTTTTTAGCACCCGCGCACGGATTCGTGCGAAAACGCGTTTTAAGCATGCACATGCATCTTTTGGTAGACGAGATTGAAGTTTTCTGCAAAACCACAAGATGTGCATGCAAATGGTGCTTTTGGCAGAACGCGCACGTGGATTTCTACCAAACGACGTGCTAAGCATGCCGATGCTGCTCTTTTTAGCACCCGCGCACGGATTCGCGCGAAAACGCGTTTTAAGCATGCACATGCATCTTTTGGTAGACGCGGATTAAGTTTTCTGCAAAACCACAAGATGTGCATGCAAATGGTGCTTTTGGCAGAACGCGCACGTGGATTTCTACCAAACAACGTGCTAAGCATGCCGATGCTGCTCTTTTTAGCACCCGCGCACGGATTTGTGCGAAAACGCGTTTTAAGCATGCACATGCATCTTTTGGTAGACGAGATTGAAGTTTTCTGCAAAACCACAAGATGTGCATGCAAATGGTGCTTTTCGCAGAACGCGCACGTGGATTTCTACCAAACAACGTGCTCAGCATGCCGATGCTGCTCTTTTTAGCACCCGCGCACGGATTCGTGCGAAAACGCGTTTTAAGCATGCACATGCATCTTTTGGTAGACGAGATTGAAGTTTTCTGCAAAACCACAAGATGTGCATGCAAATGGTGCTTTTGGCAGAACGCGCACGTGGATTTCTACCAAACGACGTGCTAAGCATGCCGATGCTGCTCTTTTTAGCACCCGCGCACGGATTCGCGCGAAAACGCGTTTTAAGCATGCACATGCATCTTTTGGTAGACGAGATTGAAGTTTTCTGCAAAACCACAAGATGTGCATGCAAATGGTGCTTTTGGCAGAACGCGCACGTGGGTTTCTACCAAACGACGTGCTAAGCATGCCGATGCTGCTCTTTTTAGCACCCGCGCACGGATTCGCGCGAAAACGCGTTTTAAGCATGCACATGCATCTTTTGGTAGACGCGGATTAAGTTTTCTGCAAAACCACAAGATGTGCATGCAAATGGTGCTTTTGGCAGAACGCGCACGTGGATTTCTACCAAACAACGTGCTCAGCATGCCGATGCTACTCTTTTTAGCACCCGCGCACGGATTCGTGCGAAAACGCGTTTTAAGCATGCACATGCATCTTTTGGTAGACGAGATTGAAGTTTTCTGCAAAACCACAAGATGTGCATGCAAATGGTGCTTTTCGCAGAACGCGCACGTGGATTTCTACCAAACAACGTGCTCAGCATGCCGATGCTGCTCTTTTTAGCACCCGCACACGGATTCGTGCGAAAACGCGTTTTAAGCATGCACATGCATCTTTTGGTAGACGAGATTGAAGTTTTCTGCAAAACCACAAGATGTGCATGCAAATGGTGCTTTTGGCAGAACGCGCACGTGGATTTCTACCAAACGACGTGCTAAGCATGCCGATGCTGCTCTTTTTAGCACCCGCGCACGGATTCGCGCGAAAACGCGTTTTAAGCATGCACATGCATCTTTTGGTAGACGCGGATTAAGTTTTCTGCAAAACCACAAGATGTGCATGCAAATGGTGCTTTTGGCAGAACGCGCACGTGGATTTCTACCAAACAACGTGCTAAGCATGCCGATGCTGCTCTTTTTAGCACCCGCGCACGGATTTGTTCGAAAACGCGTTTTAAGCATGCACATGCATCTTTTGGTAGACGAGATTGAAGTTTTCTGCAAAACCACAAGATGTGCATGCAAATGGTGCTTTTCGCAGAACGCGCACGTGGATTTCTACCAAACAACGTGCTCAGCATGCCGATGCTGCTCTTTTTAGCACCCGCGCACGGATTCGTGCGAAAACGCGTTTTAAGCATGCACATGCATCTTTTGGTAGACGAGATTGAAGTTTTCTGCAAAACCACAAGATGTGCATGCAAATGGTGCTTTTGGCAGAACGCGCACGTGGATTTCTACCAAACGACGTGCTAAGCATGCCGATGCTGCTCTTTTTAGCACCCGCGCACGGATTCGCGCGAAAACGCGTTTTAAGCATGCACATGCATCTTTTGGTAGACGCGGATTAAGTTTTCTGCAAAACCACAAGATGTGCATGCAAATGGTGCTTTTGGCAGAACGCGCACGTGGATTTCTACCAAACAACGTGCTCAGCATGCCGATGCTGCTCTTTTTAGCACCCGCGCACGGATTCGTGCGAAAACGCGTTTTAAGCATGCACATGCATCTTTTGGTAGACGAGATTGAAGTTTTCTGCAAAACCACAAGATGTGCATGCAAATGGTGCTTTTCGCAGAACGCGCACGTGGATTTCTACCAAACAACGTGCTAAGCATGCCGATGCTGCTCTTTTTAGCACCCGCGCACGGATTTGTGCCGCGTTTTAAGCATGCACATGCATCTTTTGGTAGACGAGATTGAAGTTTTTTGCAAAACCACAAGATGTGCATGCAAATCGTGCTTTTCGTAGAACGCGCACGTGGATTTCTACCAAACAACGTGCTCAGCATGCCGATGCTGCTCTTTTTAGCACCCGCGCACGGATTCGTGCGAAAACGCGTTTTAAGCATGCACATGCATCTTCTGGTAGACGAGATTGAAGTTTTCTGCAAAACCACAAGATGTGCATGCAAATGGTGCTTTTCGCAGAACGCGCACGTGGATTTCTACCAAACAACGTGCTAAGCATGCCGATGCTGCTCTTTTTAGCACCCGCGCACGGATTCGTGCGAAAACGCGTTTTAATCATGCACATGCATCTTTTGGTAGACGAGATTGAAGTTTTCTGCAAAACCACAAGATGTGCATGCAAATGGTGCTTTTGGCAGAACGCGCACGTGGATTTCTACCAAACGACGTGCTAAGCATGCCGATGCTGCTCTTTTTAGCACCCGCGCACGGATTCGCGCGAAAACGCGTTTTAAGCATGCACATGCATCTTTTGGTAGACGCGGATTAAGTTTTCTGCAAAACCACAAGATGTGCATGCAAATGGTGCTTTTGGCAGAACGCGCACGTGGATTTCTACCAAACAACGTGCTAAGCATGCCGATGCTGCTCTTTTTAGCACCCGCGCACGGATTTGTGCGAAAACGCGTTTTAAGCATGCACATGCATCTTTTGGTAGACGAGATTGAAGTTTTCTGCAAAACCACAAGATGTGCATGCAAATGGTGCTTTTGGCAGAACGCGCACGTGGATTTCTACCAAACGACGTGCTAAGCATGCCGATGCTGCTCTTTTTAGCACCCGCGCACGGATTCGTGCGAAAACGCGTTTTAAGCATGCACATGCATCTTTTGGTAGACGAGATTGAAGTTTTCTGCAAAACCACAAGATGTGCATGCAAATGGTGCTTTTGGCAGAACGCGCACGTGGATTTCTACCAAACGACGTGCTAAGCATGCCGATGCTGCTCTTTTTAGCACCCGCGCACGGATTCGCGCGAAAACGCGTTTTAAGCATGCACATGCATCTTTTGGTAGACGCGGATTAAGTTTTCTGCAAAACCACAAGATGTGCATGCAAATGGTGCTTTTGGCAGAACGCGCACGTGGATTTCTACCAAACAACGTGCTCAGCATGCCGATGCTGCTCTTTTTAGCACCCGCGCACGGATTCGTGCGAAAACGCGTTTTAAGCATGCACATGCATCTTTTGGTAGACGAGATTGAAGTTTTCTGCAAAACCACAAGATGTGCATGCAAATGGTGCTTTTCGCAGAACGCGCACGTGGATTTCTACCAAACAACGTGCTAAGCATGCCGATGCTGCTCTTTTTAGCACCCGCGCACGGATTTGTGCGAAAACGCGTTTTAAGCATGCACATGCATCTTTTGGTAGACGAGATTGAAGTTTTTTGCAAAACCACAAGATGTGCATGCAAATCGTGCTTTTCGTAGAACGCGCACGTGGATTTCTACCAAACAACGTGCTCAGCATGCCGATGCTGCTCTTTTTAGCACCCGCGCACGGATTCGTGCGAAAACGCGTTTTAAGCATGCACATGCATCTTCTGGTAGACGAGATTGAAGTTTTCTGCAAAACCACAAGATGTGCATGCAAATGGTGCTTTTCGCAGAACGCGCACGTGGATTTCTACCAAACAACGTGCTAAGCATGCCGATGCTGCTCTTTTTAGCACCCGCGCACGGATTCGTGCGAAAACGCGTTTTAATCATGCACATGCATCTTTTGGTAGACGAGATTGAAGTTTTCTGCAAAACCACAAGATGTGCATGCAAATGGTGCTTTTGGCAGAACGCGCACGTGGATTTCTACCAAACGACGTGCTAAGCATGCCGATGCTGCTCTTTTTAGCACCCGCGCACGGATTCGCGCGAAAACGCGTTTTAAGCATGCACATGCATCTTTTGGTAGACGCGGATTAAGTTTTCTGCAAAACCACAAGATGTGCATGCAAATGGTGCTTTTGGCAGAACGCGCACGTGGATTTCTACCAAACAACGTGCTAAGCATGCCGATGCTGCTCTTTTTAGCACCCGCGCACGGATTTGTGCGAAAACGCGTTTTAAGCATGCACATGCATCTTTTGGTAGACGAGATTGAAGTTTTCTGCAAAACCACAAGATGTGCATGCAAATGGTGCTTTTCGCAGAACGCGCACGTGGATTTCTACCAAACAACGTGCTCAGCATGCCGATGCTGCTCTTTTTAGCGCCCGCGCACGGATTCGTGCGAAAACGCGTTTTAAGCATGCACATGCATCTTTTGGTAGACGAGATTGAAGTTTTCTGCAAAACCACAAGATGTGCATGCAAATGGTGCTTTTGGCAGAACGCGCACGTGGATTTCTACCAAACAACGTGCTCAGCATGCCGATGCTGCTCTTTTTAGCACCCGCGCACGGATTCGTGCGAAAACGCGTTTTAAGCATGCACATGCATCTTTTGGTAGACGAGATTGAAGTTTTCTGCAAAACCACAAGATGTGCATGCAAATGGTGCTTTTCGCAGAACGCGCACGTGGATTTCTACCAAACAACGTGCTAAGCATGCCGATGCTGCTCTTTTTAGCACCCGCGCACGGATTTGTGCGAAAACGCGTTTTAAGCATGCACATGCATCTTTTGGTAGACGAGATTGAAGTTTTCTGCAAAACCACAAGATGTGCATGCAAATGGTGCTTTTCGTAGAACGCGCACGTGGATTTCTACCAAACAACGTGCTCAGCATGCCGATGCTGCTCTTTTTAGCACCCGCGCACGGATTCGTGCGAAAACGCGTTTTAAGCATGCACATGCATCTTCTGGTAGACGAGATTGAAGTTTTCTGCAAAACCACAAGATGTGCATGCAAATGGTGCTTTTCGCAGAACGCGCACGTGGATTTCTACCAAACAACGTGCTAAGCATGCCGATGCTGCTCTTTTTAGCACCCGCGCACGGATTCGTGCGGAAAAACGCGTTTTAAGCATGCACATGCATCTTTTGGTAGACGAGATTGAAGTTTTCTGCAAAACCACAAGATGTGCATGCAAATGGTGCTTTTCGCAGAACGCGCACGTGGATTTCTACCAAACAACGTGCTAAGCATGCCGATGCTGCTCTTTTTAGCACCCCGCGCACGGATTCGTGCGAAAACGCGTTTTAAGCATGCACATGCATCTTTTGGTAGACGAGATTGAAGTTTTCTGCAAAAGCACAAGATGTGCAAGCAAATGGTGCTTTTCGCAGAACGCGCACGTGGATTTCTACCAAACAACGTGCTAAGCATGCCGATGCTGCTCTTTTTAGCACCCGCGCACGGATTCGTGCGAAAACGCGTTTTAAGAATGCACATGCATCATTTGGTAGACGAGATTGAAGTTTTCTGCAAAAGCACAAGATGTGCATGCAAATGGTGCTTTTCGCAGAACGCGATCGTGGATTTCTACCAAACAACGTGCTCCAGCATGCCGATGCTGCTCTTTTTAGCACCCGCGCACGGATTCGTGCGAAAACGCGTTTTAAGCATGCACATGCATCTTTTGGTAGACGAGATTGAAGTTTTCTGCGAAACCACAAGATGTGCATGCAAATGGTGCTTTTCGAAGAACGCGCACGTGGATTTCTACCAAACAACGTGCTCAGCATGCCGATGCTGCTCTTTTTAGCACCCGCGCACGGATTCGTGCGAAAACGCGTTTTAAGCATGCACATGCATCTTTTGGTAGACGAGATTGAAGTTTTCTGCAAAACCACAAGATGTGCATGCAAATGGTGCTTTTGGCAGAACGCGCACGTGGATTTCTACCAAACGACGTGCTAAGCATGCCGATGCTGCTCTTTTTAGCACCCGCGCCACGGATTCGCGCGAAAACGCGTTTTAAGCATGCACATGCATCTTTTGGTAGACGCGGATTAAGTTTTCTGCAAAACCACAAGATGTGCATGCAAATGGTGCTTTTGGCAGAACGCGCACGTGGATTTCTACCAAACAACGTGCTCAGCATGCCGATGCTGCTCTTTTTAGCACCCGCGCACGGATTCGTGCGGAAAACGCGTTTTAAGCATGCACATGCATCTTTTGGTAGACGAGATTGAAGTTTTCTGCAAAACCACAAGATGTGCATGCAAATGGTGCTTTTCGAAGAACGCGCACGTGGATTTCTACCAAACAACGTGCTCAGCATGCCGATGCTGCTCTTTTTAGCACCCGCGCACGGATTCGTGCGAAAACGCGTTTTAAGCATGCACATGCATCTTTTGGTAGACGAGATTGAAGTTTTCTGCAAAACCACAAGATGTGCATGCAAATGGTGCTTTTCGCAGAACGCGCACGTGGATTTCTACCAAACAACGTGCTAAGCATGCCGATGCTGCTCTTTTTAGCACCCGCGCACGGATTTGTGCGAAAACGCGTTTTAAGCATGCACATGCATCTTTTGGTAGACGAGATTGAAGTTTTCTGCAAAACCACAAGATGTGCATGCAAATGGTGCTTTTCGTAGAACGCGCACGTGGATTTCTACCAAACAACGTGCTCAGCATGCCGATGCTGCTCTTTTTTAGCACCCGCGCACGGATTCCTGCGAAAAACGCGTTTTAAGCATGCACATGCATCTTCTGGTAGACGAGATTGAAGTTTTCTGCAAAACCACAAGATGTGCATGCAAATGGTGCTTTTCGCAGAACGCGCACGTGGATTTCTACCAAACAACGTGCTAAGCATGCCGATGCTGCTCTTTTTAGCACCCGCGCACGGATTCGTGCGAAAACGCGTTTTAGGCATGCACATGCATCTTTTGGTAGACGAGATTGAAGTTTTCTGCAAAACCACAAGATGTGCATGCAAATGGTGCTTTTCGCAGAACGCGCACGTGGATTTCTACCAAACAACGTGCTAAGCATGCCGATGCTGCTCTTTTTAGCACCCGCGCACGGATTCGTGCGAAAACGCGTTTTAAGCATGCACATGCATCTTTTGGTAGACGAGATTGAAGTTTTCTGCAAAAGCACAAGATGTGCATGCAAATGGTGCTTTTCGCAGAACGCGCACGTGGATTTCTACCAAACAACGTGCTCAGCATGCCGATGCTGCTCTTTTTAGCACCCGCGCACGGATTCGTGCGAAAACGCGTTTTAAGCATGCACATGCATCTTTTGGTAGACGAGATTGAAGTTTTCTGCAAAACCACAAGATGTGCATGCAAATGGTGCTTTTCGCAGAACGCGCACGTGGATTTCTACCAAACAACGTGCTAAGCATGCCGATGCTGCTCTTTTTAGCACCCGCGCACGGATTCGTGCGAAAACGCGTTTTAAGCATGCACATGCATCTTTTGGTAGACGAGATTGAAGTTTTCTGCAAAACCACAAGATGTGCATGCAAATGGTGCTTTTCGCAGAACGCGCACGTGGATTTCTACCAAACAACGTGCTAAGCATGCCGATGCTGCTCTTTTTAGCACCCGCGCACGGATTCGTGCGAAAACGCGTTTTAAGCATGCACATGCATCTTT
>NW_027315382.1:15000-34775 GCF_023375885.2 Dermacentor andersoni | reverse complement strand
ACACACGCGAGACAGATGGTTAGGTTAGGTTAGGTTAGGTTAGGTTAGGTTAGGTTAGGTTAGGTTAGGTTAGGTTAGGTTAGGTTAGGTTAGGTTAGGTTAGGTTAGGTTAGGTTAGGTTAGGTTAGGTTAGGTTAGGTTAGGTTAGGTTAGGTTAGGTTAGGTTAGGTTAGGTTAGGTTAGGTTAGGTTAGGTTAGGTTAGGTTAGGTTAGGTTAGGTTAGGTTAGGTTAGGTTAGGTTAGGTTAGGTTAGGTTAGGTTAGGTTAGGTTAGGTTAGGTTAGGTTAGGTTAGGTTAGGTTAGGTTAGGTTAGGTTAGGTTAGGTTAGGTTAGGTTAGGTTAGGTTAGGTTAGGTTAGGTTAGGTTAGGTTAGGTTAGGTTAGGTTAGGTTAGGTTAGGTTAGGTTAGGTTAGGTTAGGTTAGGTTAGGTTAGGTTAGGTTAGGTTAGGTTAGGTTAGGTTAGGTTAGGTTAGGTTAGGTTAGGTTAGGTTAGGTTAGGTTAGGTTAGGTTAGGTTAGGTTAGGTTAGGTTAGGTTAGGTTAGGTTAGGTTAGGTTAGGTTAGGTTAGGTTAGGTTAGGTTAGGTTAGGTTAGGTTAGGTTAGGTTAGGTTAGGTTAGGTTAGGTTAGGTTAGGTTAGGTTAGGTTAGGTTAGGTTAGGTTAGGTTAGGTTAGGTTAGGTTAGGTTAGGTTAGGTTAGGTTAGGTTAGGTTAGGTTAGGTTAGGTTAGGTTAGGTTAGGTTAGGTTAGGTTAGGTTAGGTTAGGTTAGGTTAGGTTAGGTTAGGTTAGGTTAGGTTAGGTTAGGTTAGGTTAGGTTAGGTTAGGTTAGGTTAGGTTAGGTTAGGTTAGGTTAGGTTAGGTTAGGTTAGGTTAGGTTAGGTTAGGTTAGGTTAGGTTAGGTTAGGTTAGGTTAGGTTAGGTTAGGTTAGGTTAGGTTAGGTTAGGTTAGGTTAGGTTAGGTTAGGTTAGGTTAGGTTAGGTTAGGTTAGGTTAGGTTAGGTTAGGTTAGGTTAGGTTAGGTTAGGTTAGGTTAGGTTAGGTTAGGTTAGGTTAGGTTAGGTTAGGTTAGGTTAGGTTAGGTTAGGTTAGGTTAGGTTAGGTTAGGTTAGGTTAGGTTAGGTTAGGTTAGGTTAGGTTAGGTTAGGTTAGGTTAGGTTAGGTTAGGTTAGGTTAGGTTAGGTTAGGTTAGGTTAGGTTAGGTTAGGTTAGGTTAGGTTAGGTTAGGTTAGGTTAGGTTAGGTTAGGTTAGGTTAGGTTAGGTTAGGTTAGGTTAGGTTAGGTTAGGTTAGGTTAGGTTAGGTTAGGTTAGGTTAGGTTAGGTTAGGTTAGGTTAGGTTAGGTTAGGTTAGGTTAGGTTAGGTTAGGTTAGGTTAGGTTAGGTTAGGTTAGGTTAGGTTAGGTTAGGTTAGGTTAGGTTAGGTTAGGTTAGGTTAGGTTAGGTTAGGTTAGGTTAGGTTAGGTTAGGTTAGGTTAGGTTAGGTTAGGTTAGGTTAGGTTAGGTTAGGTTAGGTTAGGTTAGGTTAGGTTAGGTTAGGTTAGGTTAGGTTAGGTTAGGTTAGGTTAGGTTAGGTTAGGTTAGGTTAGGTTAGGTTAGGTTAGGTTAGGTTAGGTTAGGTTAGGTTAGGTTAGGTTAGGTTAGGTTAGGTTAGGTTAGGTTAGGTTAGGTTAGGTTAGGTTAGGTTAGGTTAGGTTAGGTTAGGTTAGGTTAGGTTAGGTTAGGTTAGGTTAGGTTAGGTTAGGTTAGGTTAGGTTAGGTTAGGTTAGGTTAGGTTAGGTTAGGTTAGGTTAGGTTAGGTTAGGTTAGGTTAGGTTAGGTTAGGTTAGGTTAGGTTAGGTTAGGTTAGGTTAGGTTAGGTTAGGTTAGGTTAGGTTAGGTTAGGTTAGGTTAGGTTAGGTTAGGTTAGGTTAGGTTAGGTTAGGTTAGGTTAGGTTAGGTTAGGTTAGGTTAGGTTAGGTTAGGTTAGGTTAGGTTAGGTTAGGTTAGGTTAGGTTAGGTTAGGTTAGGTTAGGTTAGGTTAGGTTAGGTTAGGTTAGGTTAGGTTAGGTTAGGTTAGGTTAGGTTAGGTTAGGTTAGGTTAGGTTAGGTTAGGTTAGGTTAGGTTAGGTTAGGTTAGGTTAGGTTAGGTTAGGTTAGGTTAGGTTAGGTTAGGTTAGGTTAGGTTAGGTTAGGTTAGGTTAGGTTAGGTTAGGTTAGGTTAGGTTAGGTTAGGTTAGGTTAGGTTAGGTTAGGTTAGGTTAGGTTAGGTTAGGTTAGGTTAGGTTAGGTTAGGTTAGGTTAGGTTAGGTTAGGTTAGGTTAGGTTAGGTTAGGTTAGGTTAGGTTAGGTTAGGTTAGGTTAGGTTAGGTTAGGTTAGGTTAGGTTAGGTTAGGTTAGGTTAGGTTAGGTTAGGTTAGGTTAGGTTAGGTTAGGTTAGGTTAGGTTAGGTTAGGTTAGGTTAGGTTAGGTTAGGTTAGGTTAGGTTAGGTTAGGTTAGGTTAGGTTAGGTTAGGTTAGGTTAGGTTAGGTTAGGTTAGGTTAGGTTAGGTTAGGTTAGGTTAGGTTAGGTTAGGTTAGGTTAGGTTAGGTTAGGTTAGGTTAGGTTAGGTTAGGTTAGGTTAGGTTAGGTTAGGTTAGGTTAGGTTAGGTTAGGTTAGGTTAGGTTAGGTTAGGTTAGGTTAGGTTAGGTTAGGTTAGGTTAGGTTAGGTTAGGTTAGGTTAGGTTAGGTTAGGTTAGGTTAGGTTAGGTTAGGTTAGGTTAGGTTAGGTTAGGTTAGGTTAGGTTAGGTTAGGTTAGGTTAGGTTAGGTTAGGTTAGGTTAGGTTAGGTTAGGTTAGGTTAGGTTAGGTTAGGTTAGGTTAGGTTAGGTTAGGTTAGGTTAGGTTAGGTTAGGTTAGGTTAGGTTAGGTTAGGTTAGGTTAGGTTAGGTTAGGTTAGGTTAGGTTAGGTTAGGTTAGGTTAGGTTAGGTTAGGTTAGGTTAGGTTAGGTTAGGTTAGGTTAGGTTAGGTTAGGTTAGGTTAGGTTAGGTTAGGTTAGGTTAGGTTAGGTTAGGTTAGGTTAGGTTAGGTTAGGTTAGGTTAGGTTAGGTTAGGTTAGGTTAGGTTAGGTTAGGTTAGGTTAGGTTAGGTTAGGTTAGGTTAGGTTAGGTTAGGTTAGGTTAGGTTAGGTTAGGTTAGGTTAGGTTAGGTTAGGTTAGGTTAGGTTAGGTTAGGTTAGGTTAGGTTAGGTTAGGTTAGGTTAGGTTAGGTTAGGTTAGGTTAGGTTAGGTTAGGTTAGGTTAGGTTAGGTTAGGTTAGGTTAGGTTAGGTTAGGTTAGGTTAGGTTAGGTTAGGTTAGGTTAGGTTAGGTTAGGTTAGGTTAGGTTAGGTTAGGTTAGGTTAGGTTAGGTTAGGTTAGGTTAGGTTAGGTTAGGTTAGGTTAGGTTAGGTTAGGTTAGGTTAGGTTAGGTTAGGTTAGGTTAGGTTAGGTTAGGTTAGGTTAGGTTAGGTTAGGTTAGGTTAGGTTAGGTTAGGTTAGGTTAGGTTAGGTTAGGTTAGGTTAGGTTAGGTTAGGTTAGGTTAGGTTAGGTTAGGTTAGGTTAGGTTAGGTTAGGTTAGGTTAGGTTAGGTTAGGTTAGGTTAGGTTAGGTTAGGTTAGGTTAGGTTAGGTTAGGTTAGGTTAGGTTAGGTTAGGTTAGGTTAGGTTAGGTTAGGTTAGGTTAGGTTAGGTTAGGTTAGGTTAGGTTAGGTTAGGTTAGGTTAGGTTAGGTTAGGTTAGGTTAGGTTAGGTTAGGTTAGGTTAGGTTAGGTTAGGTTAGGTTAGGTTAGGTTAGGTTAGGTTAGGTTAGGTTAGGTTAGGTTAGGTTAGGTTAGGTTAGGTTAGGTTAGGTTAGGTTAGGTTAGGTTAGGTTAGGTTAGGTTAGGTTAGGTTAGGTTAGGTTAGGTTAGGTTAGGTTAGGTTAGGTTAGGTTAGGTTAGGTTAGGTTAGGTTAGGTTAGGTTAGGTTAGGTTAGGTTAGGTTAGGTTAGGTTAGGTTAGGTTAGGTTAGGTTAGGTTAGGTTAGGTTAGGTTAGGTTAGGTTAGGTTAGGTTAGGTTAGGTTAGGTTAGGTTAGGTTAGGTTAGGTTAGGTTAGGTTAGGTTAGGTTAGGTTAGGTTAGGTTAGGTTAGGTTAGGTTAGGTTAGGTTAGGTTAGGTTAGGTTAGGTTAGGTTAGGTTAGGTTAGGTTAGGTTAGGTTAGGTTAGGTTAGGTTAGGTTAGGTTAGGTTAGGTTAGGTTAGGTTAGGTTAGGTTAGGTTAGGTTAGGTTAGGTTAGGTTAGGTTAGGTTAGGTTAGGTTAGGTTAGGTTAGGTTAGGTTAGGTTAGGTTAGGTTAGGTTAGGTTAGGTTAGGTTAGGTTAGGTTAGGTTAGGTTAGGTTAGGTTAGGTTAGGTTAGGTTAGGTTAGGTTAGGTTAGGTTAGGTTAGGTTAGGTTAGGTTAGGTTAGGTTAGGTTAGGTTAGGTTAGGTTAGGTTAGGTTAGGTTAGGTTAGGTTAGGTTAGGTTAGGTTAGGTTAGGTTAGGTTAGGTTAGGTTAGGTTAGGTTAGGTTAGGTTAGGTTAGGTTAGGTTAGGTTAGGTTAGGTTAGGTTAGGTTAGGTTAGGTTAGGTTAGGTTAGGTTAGGTTAGGTTAGGTTAGGTTAGGTTAGGTTAGGTTAGGTTAGGTTAGGTTAGGTTAGGTTAGGTTAGGTTAGGTTAGGTTAGGTTAGGTTAGGTTAGGTTAGGTTAGGTTAGGTTAGGTTAGGTTAGGTTAGGTTAGGTTAGGTTAGGTTAGGTTAGGTTAGGTTAGGTTAGGTTAGGTTAGGTTAGGTTAGGTTAGGTTAGGTTAGGTTAGGTTAGGTTAGGTTAGGTTAGGTTAGGTTAGGTTAGGTTAGGTTAGGTTAGGTTAGGTTAGGTTAGGTTAGGTTAGGTTAGGTTAGGTTAGGTTAGGTTAGGTTAGGTTAGGTTAGGTTAGGTTAGGTTAGGTTAGGTTAGGTTAGGTTAGGTTAGGTTAGGTTAGGTTAGGTTAGGTTAGGTTAGGTTAGGTTAGGTTAGGTTAGGTTAGGTTAGGTTAGGTTAGGTTAGGTTAGGTTAGGTTAGGTTAGGTTAGGTTAGGTTAGGTTAGGTTAGGTTAGGTTAGGTTAGGTTAGGTTAGGTTAGGTTAGGTTAGGTTAGGTTAGGTTAGGTTAGGTTAGGTTAGGTTAGGTTAGGTTAGGTTAGGTTAGGTTAGGTTAGGTTAGGTTAGGTTAGGTTAGGTTAGGTTAGGTTAGGTTAGGTTAGGTTAGGTTAGGTTAGGTTAGGTTAGGTTAGGTTAGGTTAGGTTAGGTTAGGTTAGGTTAGGTTAGGTTAGGTTAGGTTAGGTTAGGTTAGGTTAGGTTAGGTTAGGTTAGGTTAGGTTAGGTTAGGTTAGGTTAGGTTAGGTTAGGTTAGGTTAGGTTAGGTTAGGTTAGGTTAGGTTAGGTTAGGTTAGGTTAGGTTAGGTTAGGTTAGGTTAGGTTAGGTTAGGTTAGGTTAGGTTAGGTTAGGTTAGGTTAGGTTAGGTTAGGTTAGGTTAGGTTAGGTTAGGTTAGGTTAGGTTAGGTTAGGTTAGGTTAGGTTAGGTTAGGTTAGGTTAGGTTAGGTTAGGTTAGGTTAGGTTAGGTTAGGTTAGGTTAGGTTAGGTTAGGTTAGGTTAGGTTAGGTTAGGTTAGGTTAGGTTAGGTTAGGTTAGGTTAGGTTAGGTTAGGTTAGGTTAGGTTAGGTTAGGTTAGGTTAGGTTAGGTTAGGTTAGGTTAGGTTAGGTTAGGTTAGGTTAGGTTAGGTTAGGTTAGGTTAGGTTAGGTTAGGTTAGGTTAGGTTAGGTTAGGTTAGGTTAGGTTAGGTTAGGTTAGGTTAGGTTAGGTTAGGTTAGGTTAGGTTAGGTTAGGTTAGGTTAGGTTAGGTTAGGTTAGGTTAGGTTAGGTTAGGTTAGGTTAGGTTAGGTTAGGTTAGGTTAGGTTAGGTTAGGTTAGGTTAGGTTAGGTTAGGTTAGGTTAGGTTAGGTTAGGTTAGGTTAGGTTAGGTTAGGTTAGGTTAGGTTAGGTTAGGTTAGGTTAGGTTAGGTTAGGTTAGGTTAGGTTAGGTTAGGTTAGGTTAGGTTAGGTTAGGTTAGGTTAGGTTAGGTTAGGTTAGGTTAGGTTAGGTTAGGTTAGGTTAGGTTAGGTTAGGTTAGGTTAGGTTAGGTTAGGTTAGGTTAGGTTAGGTTAGGTTAGGTTAGGTTAGGTTAGGTTAGGTTAGGTTAGGTTAGGTTAGGTTAGGTTAGGTTAGGTTAGGTTAGGTTAGGTTAGGTTAGGTTAGGTTAGGTTAGGTTAGGTTAGGTTAGGTTAGGTTAGGTTAGGTTAGGTTAGGTTAGGTTAGGTTAGGTTAGGTTAGGTTAGGTTAGGTTAGGTTAGGTTAGGTTAGGTTAGGTTAGGTTAGGTTAGGTTAGGTTAGGTTAGGTTAGGTTAGGTTAGGTTAGGTTAGGTTAGGTTAGGTTAGGTTAGGTTAGGTTAGGTTAGGTTAGGTTAGGTTAGGTTAGGTTAGGTTAGGTTAGGTTAGGTTAGGTTAGGTTAGGTTAGGTTAGGTTAGGTTAGGTTAGGTTAGGTTAGGTTAGGTTAGGTTAGGTTAGGTTAGGTTAGGTTAGGTTAGGTTAGGTTAGGTTAGGTTAGGTTAGGTTAGGTTAGGTTAGGTTAGGTTAGGTTAGGTTAGGTTAGGTTAGGTTAGGTTAGGTTAGGTTAGGTTAGGTTAGGTTAGGTTAGGTTAGGTTAGGTTAGGTTAGGTTAGGTTAGGTTAGGTTAGGTTAGGTTAGGTTAGGTTAGGTTAGGTTAGGTTAGGTTAGGTTAGGTTAGGTTAGGTTAGGTTAGGTTAGGTTAGGTTAGGTTAGGTTAGGTTAGGTTAGGTTAGGTTAGGTTAGGTTAGGTTAGGTTAGGTTAGGTTAGGTTAGGTTAGGTTAGGTTAGGTTAGGTTAGGTTAGGTTAGGTTAGGTTAGGTTAGGTTAGGTTAGGTTAGGTTAGGTTAGGTTAGGTTAGGTTAGGTTAGGTTAGGTTAGGTTAGGTTAGGTTAGGTTAGGTTAGGTTAGGTTAGGTTAGGTTAGGTTAGGTTAGGTTAGGTTAGGTTAGGTTAGGTTAGGTTAGGTTAGGTTAGGTTAGGTTAGGTTAGGTTAGGTTAGGTTAGGTTAGGTTAGGTTAGGTTAGGTTAGGTTAGGTTAGGTTAGGTTAGGTTAGGTTAGGTTAGGTTAGGTTAGGTTAGGTTAGGTTAGGTTAGGTTAGGTTAGGTTAGGTTAGGTTAGGTTAGGTTAGGTTAGGTTAGGTTAGGTTAGGTTAGGTTAGGTTAGGTTAGGTTAGGTTAGGTTAGGTTAGGTTAGGTTAGGTTAGGTTAGGTTAGGTTAGGTTAGGTTAGGTTAGGTTAGGTTAGGTTAGGTTAGGTTAGGTTAGGTTAGGTTAGGTTAGGTTAGGTTAGGTTAGGTTAGGTTAGGTTAGGTTAGGTTAGGTTAGGTTAGGTTAGGTTAGGTTAGGTTAGGTTAGGTTAGGTTAGGTTAGGTTAGGTTAGGTTAGGTTAGGTTAGGTTAGGTTAGGTTAGGTTAGGTTAGGTTAGGTTAGGTTAGGTTAGGTTAGGTTAGGTTAGGTTAGGTTAGGTTAGGTTAGGTTAGGTTAGGTTAGGTTAGGTTAGGTTAGGTTAGGTTAGGTTAGGTTAGGTTAGGTTAGGTTAGGTTAGGTTAGGTTAGGTTAGGTTAGGTTAGGTTAGGTTAGGTTAGGTTAGGTTAGGTTAGGTTAGGTTAGGTTAGGTTAGGTTAGGTTAGGTTAGGTTAGGTTAGGTTAGGTTAGGTTAGGTTAGGTTAGGTTAGGTTAGGTTAGGTTAGGTTAGGTTAGGTTAGGTTAGGTTAGGTTAGGTTAGGTTAGGTTAGGTTAGGTTAGGTTAGGTTAGGTTAGGTTAGGTTAGGTTAGGTTAGGTTAGGTTAGGTTAGGTTAGGTTAGGTTAGGTTAGGTTAGGTTAGGTTAGGTTAGGTTAGGTTAGGTTAGGTTAGGTTAGGTTAGGTTAGGTTAGGTTAGGTTAGGTTAGGTTAGGTTAGGTTAGGTTAGGTTAGGTTAGGTTAGGTTAGGTTAGGTTAGGTTAGGTTAGGTTAGGTTAGGTTAGGTTAGGTTAGGTTAGGTTAGGTTAGGTTAGGTTAGGTTAGGTTAGGTTAGGTTAGGTTAGGTTAGGTTAGGTTAGGTTAGGTTAGGTTAGGTTAGGTTAGGTTAGGTTAGGTTAGGTTAGGTTAGGTTAGGTTAGGTTAGGTTAGGTTAGGTTAGGTTAGGTTAGGTTAGGTTAGGTTAGGTTAGGTTAGGTTAGGTTAGGTTAGGTTAGGTTAGGTTAGGTTAGGTTAGGTTAGGTTAGGTTAGGTTAGGTTAGGTTAGGTTAGGTTAGGTTAGGTTAGGTTAGGTTAGGTTAGGTTAGGTTAGGTTAGGTTAGGTTAGGTTAGGTTAGGTTAGGTTAGGTTAGGTTAGGTTAGGTTAGGTTAGGTTAGGTTAGGTTAGGTTAGGTTAGGTTAGGTTAGGTTAGGTTAGGTTAGGTTAGGTTAGGTTAGGTTAGGTTAGGTTAGGTTAGGTTAGGTTAGGTTAGGTTAGGTTAGGTTAGGTTAGGTTAGGTTAGGTTAGGTTAGGTTAGGTTAGGTTAGGTTAGGTTAGGTTAGGTTAGGTTAGGTTAGGTTAGGTTAGGTTAGGTTAGGTTAGGTTAGGTTAGGTTAGGTTAGGTTAGGTTAGGTTAGGTTAGGTTAGGTTAGGTTAGGTTAGGTTAGGTTAGGTTAGGTTAGGTTAGGTTAGGTTAGGTTAGGTTAGGTTAGGTTAGGTTAGGTTAGGTTAGGTTAGGTTAGGTTAGGTTAGGTTAGGTTAGGTTAGGTTAGGTTAGGTTAGGTTAGGTTAGGTTAGGTTAGGTTAGGTTAGGTTAGGTTAGGTTAGGTTAGGTTAGGTTAGGTTAGGTTAGGTTAGGTTAGGTTAGGTTAGGTTAGGTTAGGTTAGGTTAGGTTAGGTTAGGTTAGGTTAGGTTAGGTTAGGTTAGGTTAGGTTAGGTTAGGTTAGGTTAGGTTAGGTTAGGTTAGGTTAGGTTAGGTTAGGTTAGGTTAGGTTAGGTTAGGTTAGGTTAGGTTAGGTTAGGTTAGGTTAGGTTAGGTTAGGTTAGGTTAGGTTAGGTTAGGTTAGGTTAGGTTAGGTTAGGTTAGGTTAGGTTAGGTTAGGTTAGGTTAGGTTAGGTTAGGTTAGGTTAGGTTAGGTTAGGTTAGGTTAGGTTAGGTTAGGTTAGGTTAGGTTAGGTTAGGTTAGGTTAGGTTAGGTTAGGTTAGGTTAGGTTAGGTTAGGTTAGGTTAGGTTAGGTTAGGTTAGGTTAGGTTAGGTTAGGTTAGGTTAGGTTAGGTTAGGTTAGGTTAGGTTAGGTTAGGTTAGGTTAGGTTAGGTTAGGTTAGGTTAGGTTAGGTTAGGTTAGGTTAGGTTAGGTTAGGTTAGGTTAGGTTAGGTTAGGTTAGGTTAGGTTAGGTTAGGTTAGGTTAGGTTAGGTTAGGTTAGGTTAGGTTAGGTTAGGTTAGGTTAGGTTAGGTTAGGTTAGGTTAGGTTAGGTTAGGTTAGGTTAGGTTAAATAGATGCGTCTAATTTGGCGCTGGTGTTGTGGTCGCTACCGCTACCGTATGTTGTTATTTTATGCAGTGATGCTGTTTCCAGGACACCATTACTTGGGCCCCGGCAGTCACAAGGGAAGGACCCCAGTGGACGAGGACGACCGCATCGCCAAGCGGCACGACGAGGCGTACGAAAAAGTGCAAAGCGATTCCGACGTGTTTGCAGCCGACCGGGCATCTACAAAGGAGTTTTTCGGCGACTTTCTATCGACAGGGAATTGGCACTCTGCCTTGGGCGCAGCCGGTTTGGGTGCGAAGAACTTGGTCGAGGAGCACGTACTAGGCCGCAGTCTATATGGAATGCCAACCGGACGGAAGCGTGCAAATAACTGGGACGCAAATCCTGCAGCACCAAAACGAGCCAACGAGCAAATGCCCTCGGAGGAGGCAGCGGACGCCCCCGCAACACCTGGGGGAGCAGGTGTTGGAAGTGACCATCCGTCTTCATCCGAGCGGGTTCAGCAGATTTTGCGAGTACCTCGCGACCACGGAGTGGTCTCAGTGTTCCATGACAGCAAGATTGTCACCACTTGGGGCTACTCTATGCTAAAGACTTCGCTTAAGTATGACAAGGAAAAAACGTTTCCCGGTATCGTGACAAGTCTGTCTCGTTTACCCGTTGACCGGCCTTACCTTTACATTCCTCACGGCACTTACTTGAACTTTCCGGTACACACAAAGGCACTGCAGTGCTCTGTGAAGGTGACTCCTCATGGCTTGCGTACCCCCTGGAAGACGGGCTCTTCGGTCGTGCAGCCAGTCAATTCGGATATGCTGGTTTATGGCCTCGCTTCGGTTGGCTTAAACCATCACATGGACACAGCCTTGTGCCGCATCACGCACGGGGCACCACAGAACTCTATGAAGCCCCAGACTATTCGGCCATTTACAGAACAAGACCACGCCGATTTGGCCAAGAGCTACTGGGGCCTTAATTTAGACCCGGCAATAGAAGCACAACTAACGGACGATACCGACAACATCCCAACAAGCATGGGCGCACCCCGCCACAACTTTGCCTACGACTTTCTTCACATTGAAAACACTTCACCCCGCTTGACTAAATTTGTCAATCAGTTTCCGTTCAAGGCTCAAGTGGGCACTCCGATACTAAACTACGAGCACCAGTTTACCAACGCCTGGCTTCGCATGGGTCCTACTTACGCTGCTGGCAACGAACTACTCACTCGTTCACAACTTGGTCTACCCGCAGACGTGGCAACTTACACAACTAGCAACCTCTCTCACGTCGAATCTAACCCTCAGGATCCCGAAGACAACACTGTAATGCGTTTCCGGCCAGACGATTTTAACAAGCGACACATCAAATATCTCGAAACCCTAGAAAAGTCTTCGCATCGCCGAGGTCTCGCGCCCATGTCACTCGATGCTATTCAACCGAGTCTCGGCTTTGGCATTATGGCTGTATCCAAGTCAAACAAAGATGACCCTGGCAGCACTGACAAGTTTCAGGATGTCACTGCATTCTTTCAAGTCGACACGGAACTTGTAGTACACAGTACCATAGACACTATTGCAAGCAACAAGGTAATGCTACCCTCTAGTGCCGGTCCATACCTCCGCCACACGCGCAAACACATCAAGACGAATCCCAGCGGTCTGTCACGCCATGGTCGCCCTGCCCACCTGACCAACACGGCCGAAGACATTACCAACTACGAGGCAGAACTTAAGCGCCTTGCCGCCGAGCAGCGCGGCGAACCCGTCGTCAACGGTGCTCCCAGTCTGCGCCCTGCAAGATCATTGACTGTACCATTTCGGCCAAAATAAAATACTTTTTTATTCCTCTTGTCTTGCTATATATCTTTCATATACATCGAGTGGCATGTCTTCGACACGCTCATTCAAAAATTCCTCTTCTTGCATATATCTTTCTATTATATCCATTTCTTCCTCCATTTCTTCTTCGTCCATTAGTTCTTCATAATACAGCGGCAGTAATATGGCGCGAAAA
This sequence comes from Dermacentor andersoni, assembly GCF_023375885.2. Taxonomy (NCBI): domain Eukaryota; kingdom Metazoa; phylum Arthropoda; class Arachnida; order Ixodida; family Ixodidae; genus Dermacentor; species Dermacentor andersoni. The sequence continues at coordinate 23,192 of NW_027315382.1, read as the reverse complement.
TTGAAAGCATTTGCGCCCTCTTGTGGCAACGTGGCTTCATTTGCTTCAGACGGAACCATTTCTGAATCCTCCTCTTCTGGCTGCATATACACAATTGTAGTTGTAGTTGTCGTCGATTTAACTCTCAGAGTGTTTAAAATATACTATATATATCTTTTTCTGAGTGGTACCTACGACAGCTACTGCAAAGCAAAAGCATACTCACCACCATCCTCGGAGCTCCTTCCTTGTTATGTCGTCGTCGCTGGCCGTCGAGTGTACTCTACTACTCGTAACAGCCGTTTATATACCCCTGGTTAACCTTGACTAGTGGGCGTATCCTGGTCAGACAACCTCCTTCCTCTCAACACGGTTTTTCCCGACTGGCTCCCCGAGGGGTATATAAGAGGCTCGCATCTCAGTGCACTTCGCAGTCTCCTGCTGCCGGACCCCACTGCAGGCCGACCACAAGAGGGCTCCCACTCCTTGGTAAGTGAACCTACAGTCACCATTTTAAGTTTATGACATAGGGTTAGGTGTGTTGCAGGGAAGCCAACTTTACAGGGGCGTTTTGCGGTGAAGCCCAACTTACAGGGGCACTAGGCAGGGAAGCTAGCTTTACAGGAGGTGGGAAAGCTAGCTTTACAGGGGCTTTTTTTCATTTCAGACCATGTCTGATGCAAAGAGGAGACATGAGGAGGACCACGACGAGGTACCTCTACATTTTCTTTTGGAAGTGTTTTTTGGTGACGATGCGTATATCTCCAGGGACCAGCTGCAGACGTTGTTGATGCAAGCGACCAAAATTATTCCCGCGAGTTTAATGAGACCGTGGCGGAGTTTGCGGCAATTAATCGAGGCGTGGACGAGCTTTCAGGAGCAGATGCTGGGCAACCAGGAACATCACGACGAGGAGCTGCAAAAGATTTACAATCCCCTCCGGTGTGGGCACTGCAGCTACAAGACATTCCTAAACGCCGAAGAATTGTGCATGACGTCTTTCCCGCCCGAAACGATGGAGAAGCTGAGAACATTTGTGGTGAGATTATTAGACGGTTCGAACTTGGAGCAACCCAATATGCAGTCGCCGCCGTCGCTACTCACACACGAGACACTAGCCTCCCCCACGTGCATGTCATCCACGACTGCTCCTGGAGCAATGGCAGCTGCAGATGTGTGGCATTCGCTGGCTTTGTGCGAAGACCAAACCGCTCGTCTGTTTGGTCTACAAACGCCACAGCCTGGGACTTCTTCCATCTCATCAAGTATCTGTATAGCGACCCCAGAGTTTTGGAATACTTTAAGGTGGGAGGAAGCGACTGGGGTCGTGACTGTAGAACTCAAGTTGTGGGACAACTCGAAAATTCAGGACACGAGTCCTCAAGAGTTTTGGAAATACTGCACCCGCAATTTGCGTGTGCAGCTTCATGCCACGTCGAGTCCGGAAGTTCACCAAGCTATTCAGACGATTATTCGTTACGCACACGAGAGGGTGGGCAAACAAAGTCCCGAAAACGTGCAAAGAGACAAGCGGAGGAACCCATCTATGACTGGCTCAGGGAAAACCCCGTATCGCCGCTAACGAATATTGTGCGAACTCCCAAGTGGCTTGCAGACCCCACCTTTCGGTTTATCCGACTGGATGACAAGCACTTGCAGAGGGCCATTCAAGTTTTTAACGACGAGATGTGCAGTTACACTACCCTCGACTTTATCGAACTGTACCAACACACACAGCCCCTGTTTGACGCTCCACACGGCGACTTGGATGCTCACTATATGAGTGTGCAAGACTCGTTTGATGCTGTCTTGGAACTGCTAAACTTTCAGTTTGACGACAACCAACTCGAACTGTCTGACTTTGTAAACAACCTCTATATGCTTGTCGAGAAGCTGGTGCCCAAGAAGAATTGTATGGAAGTGGTGTCTCCCCCGAGTGCTGGCAAGAACTTTTTTTTTGACGCTGTGCTTTCTTTTTATATAAACAGGGGTACCATACGCAACTTTAACCGCTTTTCAAACTTTCCGCTACAAGACACTGTAGGCCGCCGCATACTGGTGTGGAACGAGCCAAACTGTGAGTCTTCTGCATTTGACACGGTCAAGAAAATCTTTGGCGGCGACGTGGACTCTGTGGCAGTCAAGTACTCACCCGACCAGACCATCTCGAGAACGCCTGTCATTGTCCTCTCTAACAATGAAGTCTTTCCGGCCGACGATGCCTTTAACCACCGCATGTTTCGCTACAAGTGGAAGGCCTGCCCACTACTCAAGCGTCATGCGAAGAAGGTGCACCCCATGTCCCTGGTGCTGTTGTATGACAAGTTTGTACTCGATGCAGATTACATGATTGCCCGTCAAGAAATAAACCTTTCATCCTGAGTACTTGGTCAATGCTTTGCATTTTTCGTCTACAACTGCAACTGTTGGTTAGGTTTGGTTAGGTTAGGTTAGGTTAGGTTAGGTTAGGTTAGGTTAGGTTGGGTTAGGTTAGGTTAGGTTAGGTTAGGTTAGGTTAGGTTAGGTTAGGTTAGGTTAGGTTAGGTTAGGTTAGGTTAGGTTAGGTTAGGTTAGGTTAGGTTAGGTTAGGTTAGGTTAGGTTAGGTTAGGTTAGGTTAGGTTAGGTTAGGTTAGGTTAGGTTAGGTTAGGTTAGGTTAGGTTAGGTTAGGTTAGGTTAGGTTAGGTTAGGTTAGGTTAGGTTAGGTTAGGTTAGGTTAGGTTAGGTTAGGTTAGGTTAGGTTAGGTTAGGTTAGGTTAGGTTAGGTTAGGTTAGGTTAGGTTAGGTTAGGTTAGGTTAGGTTAGGTTAGGTTAGGTTAGGTTAGGTTAGGTTAGGTTAGGTTAGGTTAGGTTAGGTTAGGTTAGGTTAGGTTAGGTTAGGTTAGGTTAGGTTAGGTTAGGTTAGGTTAGGTTAGGTTAGGTTAGGTTAGGTTAGGTTAGGTTAGGTTAGGTTAGGTTAGGTTAGGTTAGGTTAGGTTAGGTTAGGTTAGGTTAGGTTAGGTTAGGTTAGGTTAGGTTAGGTTAGGTTAGGTTAGGTTAGGTTAGGTTAGGTTAGGTTAGGTTAGGTTAGGTTAGGTTAGGTTAGGTTAGGTTAGGTTAGGTTAGGTTAGGTTAGGTTAGGTTAGGTTAGGTTAGGTTAGGTTAGGTTAGGTTAGGTTAGGTTAGGTTAGGTTAGGTTAGGTTAGGTTAGGTTAGGTTAGGTTAGGTTAGGTTAGGTTAGGTTAGGTTAGGTTAGGTTAGGTTAGGTTAGGTTAGGTTAGGTTAGGTTAGGTTAGGTTAGGTTAGGTTAGGTTAGGTTAGGTTAGGTTAGGTTAGGTTAGGTTAGGTTAGGTTAGGTTAGGTTAGGTTAGGTTAGGTTAGGTTAGGTTAGGTTAGGTTAGGTTAGGTTAGGTTAGGTTAGGTTAGGTTAGGTTAGGTTAGGTTAGGTTAGGTTAGGTTAGGTTAGGTTAGGTTAGGTTAGGTTAGGTTAGGTTAGGTTAGGTTAGGTTAGGTTAGGTTAGGTTAGGTTAGGTTAGGTTAGGTTAGGTTAGGTTAGGTTAGGTTAGGTTAGGTTAGGTTAGGTTAGGTTAGGTTAGGTTAGGTTAGGTTAGGTTAGGTTAGGTTAGGTTAGGTTAGGTTAGGTTAGGTTAGGTTAGGTTAGGTTAGGTTAGGTTAGGTTAGGTTAGGTTAGGTTAGGTTAGGTTAGGTTAGGTTAGGTTAGGTTAGGTTAGGTTAGGTTAGGTTAGGTTAGGTTAGGTTAGGTTAGGTTAGGTTAGGTTAGGTTAGGTTAGGTTAGGTTAGGTTAGGTTAGGTTAGGTTAGGTTAGGTTAGGTTAGGTTAGGTTAGGTTAGGTTAGGTTAGGTTAGGTTAGATCTGTCTCGCGTGTGTTAGGTTAGGTTAGGTTAGGTTAGGTTAGGTTAGGTTAGGTTAGGTTAGGTTAGGTTAGGTTAGGTTAGGTTAGGTTAGGTTAGGTTAGGTTAGGTTAGGTTAGGTTAGGTTAGGTTAGGTTAGGTTAGGTTAGGTTAGGTTAGGTTAGGTTAGGTTAGGTTAGGTTAGGTTAGGTTAGGTTAGGTTAGGTTAGGTTAGGTTAGGTTAGGTTAGGTTAGGTTAGGTTAGGTTAGGTTAGGTTAGGTTAGGTTAGGTTAGGTTAGGTTAGGTTAGGTTAGGTTAGGTTAGGTTAGGTTAGGTTAGGTTAGGTTAGGTTAGGTTAGGTTAGGTTAGGTTAGGTTAGGTTAGGTTAGGTTAGGTTAGGTTAGGTTAGGTTAGGTTAGGTTAGGTTAGGTTAGGTTAGGTTAGGTTAGGTTAGGTTAGGTTAGGTTAGGTTAGGTTAGGTTAGGTTAGGTTAGGTTAGGTTAGGTTAGGTTAGGTTAGGTTAGGTTAGGTTAGGTTAGGTTAGGTTAGGTTAGGTTAGGTTAGGTTAGGTTAGGTTAGGTTAGGTTAGGTTAGGTTAGGTTAGGTTAGGTTAGGTTAGGTTAGGTTAGGTTAGGTTAGGTTAGGTTAGGTTAGGTTAGGTTAGGTTAGGTTAGGTTAGGTTAGGTTAGGTTAGGTTAGGTTAGGTTAGGTTAGGTTAGGTTAGGTTAGGTTAGGTTAGGTTAGGTTAGGTTAGGTTAGGTTAGGTTAGGTTAGGTTAGGTTAGGTTAGGTTAGGTTAGGTTAGGTTAGGTTAGGTTAGGTTAGGTTAGGTTAGGTTAGGTTAGGTTAGGTTAGGTTAGGTTAGGTTAGGTTAGGTTAGGTTAGGTTAGGTTAGGTTAGGTTAGGTTAGGTTAGGTTAGGTTAGGTTAGGTTAGGTTAGGTTAGGTTAGGTTAGGTTAGGTTAGGTTAGGTTAGGTTAGGTTAGGTTAGGTTAGGTTAGGTTAGGTTAGGTTAGGTTAGGTTAGGTTAGGTTAGGTTAGGTTAGGTTAGGTTAGGTTAGGTTAGGTTAGGTTAGGTTAGGTTAGGTTAGGTTAGGTTAGGTTAGGTTAGGTTAGGTTAGGTTAGGTTAGGTTAGGTTAGGTTAGGTTAGGTTAGGTTAGGTTAGGTTAGGTTAGGTTAGGTTAGGTTAGGTTAGGTTAGGTTAGGTTAGGTTAGGTTAGGTTAGGTTAGGTTAGGTTAGGTTAGGTTAGGTTAGGTTAGGTTAGGTTAGGTTAGGTTAGGTTAGGTTAGGTTAGGTTAGGTTAGGTTAGGTTAGGTTAGGTTAGGTTAGGTTAGGTTAGGTTAGGTTAGGTTAGGTTAGGTTAGGTTAGGTTAGGTTAGGTTAGGTTAGGTTAGGTTAGGTTAGGTTAGGTTAGGTTAGGTTAGGTTAGGTTAGGTTAGGTTAGGTTAGGTTAGGTTAGGTTAGGTTAGGTTAGGTTAGGTTAGGTTAGGTTAGGTTAGGTTAGGTTAGGTTAGGTTAGGTTAGGTTAGGTTAGGTTAGGTTAGGTTAGGTTAGGTTAGGTTAGGTTAGGTTAGGTTAGGTTAGGTTAGGTTAGGTTAGGTTAGGTTAGGTTAGGTTAGGTTAGGTTAGGTTAGGTTAGGTTAGGTTAGGTTAGGTTAGGTTAGGTTAGGTTAGGTTAGGTTAGGTTAGGTTAGGTTAGGTTAGGTTAGGTTAGGTTAGGTTAGGTTAGGTTAGGTTAGGTTAGGTTAGGTTAGGTTAGGTTAGGTTAGGTTAGGTTAGGTTAGGTTAGGTTAGGTTAGGTTAGGTTAGGTTAGGTTAGGTTAGGTTAGGTTAGGTTAGGTTAGGTTAGGTTAGGTTAGGTTAGGTTAGGTTAGGTTAGGTTAGGTTAGGTTAGGTTAGGTTAGGTTAGGTTAGGTTAGGTTAGGTTAGGTTAGGTTAGGTTAGGTTAGGTTAGGTTAGGTTAGGTTAGGTTAGGTTAGGTTAGGTTAGGTTAGGTTAGGTTAGGTTAGGTTAGGTTAGGTTAGGTTAGGTTAGGTTAGGTTAGGTTAGGTTAGGTTAGGTTAGGTTAGGTTAGGTTAGGTTAGGTTAGGTTAGGTTAGGTTAGGTTAGGTTAGGTTAGGTTAGGTTAGGTTAGGTTAGGTTAGGTTAGGTTAGGTTAGGTTAGGTTAGGTTAGGTTAGGTTAGGTTAGGTTAGGTTAGGTTAGGTTAGGTTAGGTTAGGTTAGGTTAGGTTAGGTTAGGTTAGGTTAGGTTAGGTTAGGTTAGGTTAGGTTAGGTTAGGTTAGGTTAGGTTAGGTTAGGTTAGGTTAGGTTAGGTTAGGTTAGGTTAGGTTAGGTTAGGTTAGGTTAGGTTAGGTTAGGTTAGGTTAGGTTAGGTTAGGTTAGGTTAGGTTAGGTTAGGTTAGGTTAGGTTAGGTTAGGTTAGGTTAGGTTAGGTTAGGTTAGGTTAGGTTAGGTTAGGTTAGGTTAGGTTAGGTTAGGTTAGGTTAGGTTAGGTTAGGTTAGGTTAGGTTAGGTTAGGTTAGGTTAGGTTAGGTTAGGTTAGGTTAGGTTAGGTTAGGTTAGGTTAGGTTAGGTTAGGTTAGGTTAGGTTAGGTTAGGTTAGGTTAGGTTAGGTTAGGTTAGGTTAGGTTAGGTTAGGTTAGGTTAGGTTAGGTTAGGTTAGGTTAGGTTAGGTTAGGTTAGGTTAGGTTAGGTTAGGTTAGGTTAGGTTAGGTTAGGTTAGGTTAGGTTAGGTTAGGTTAGGTTAGGTTAGGTTAGGTTAGGTTAGGTTAGGTTAGGTTAGGTTAGGTTAGGTTAGGTTAGGTTAGGTTAGGTTAGGTTAGGTTAGGTTAGGTTAGGTTAGGTTAGGTTAGGTTAGGTTAGGTTAGGTTAGGTTAGGTTAGGTTAGGTTAGGTTAGGTTAGGTTAGGTTAGGTTAGGTTAGGTTAGGTTAGGTTAGGTTAGGTTAGGTTAGGTTAGGTTAGGTTAGGTTAGGTTAGGTTAGGTTAGGTTAGGTTAGGTTAGGTTAGGTTAGGTTAGGTTAGGTTAGGTTAGGTTAGGTTAGGTTAGGTTAGGTTAGGTTAGGTTAGGTTAGGTTAGGTTAGGTTAGGTTAGGTTAGGTTAGGTTAGGTTAGGTTAGGTTAGGTTAGGTTAGGTTAGGTTAGGTTAGGTTAGGTTAGGTTAGGTTAGGTTAGGTTAGGTTAGGTTAGGTTAGGTTAGGTTAGGTTAGGTTAGGTTAGGTTAGGTTAGGTTAGGTTAGGTTAGGTTAGGTTAGGTTAGGTTAGGTTAGGTTAGGTTAGGTTAGGTTAGGTTAGGTTAGGTTAGGTTAGGTTAGGTTAGGTTAGGTTAGGTTAGGTTAGGTTAGGTTAGGTTAGGTTAGGTTAGGTTAGGTTAGGTTAGGTTAGGTTAGGTTAGGTTAGGTTAGGTTAGGTTAGGTTAGGTTAGGTTAGGTTAGGTTAGGTTAGGTTAGGTTAGGTTAGGTTAGGTTAGGTTAGGTTAGGTTAGGTTAGGTTAGGTTAGGTTAGGTTAGGTTAGGTTAGGTTAGGTTAGGTTAGGTTAGGTTAGGTTAGGTTAGGTTAGGTTAGGTTAGGTTAGGTTAGGTTAGGTTAGGTTAGGTTAGGTTAGGTTAGGTTAGGTTAGGTTAGGTTAGGTTAGGTTAGGTTAGGTTAGGTTAGGTTAGGTTAGGTTAGGTTAGGTTAGGTTAGGTTAGGTTAGGTTAGGTTAGGTTAGGTTAGGTTAGGTTAGGTTAGGTTAGGTTAGGTTAGGTTAGGTTAGGTTAGGTTAGGTTAGGTTAGGTTAGGTTAGGTTAGGTTAGGTTAGGTTAGGTTAGGTTAGGTTAGGTTAGGTTAGGTTAGGTTAGGTTAGGTTAGGTTAGGTTAGGTTAGGTTAGGTTAGGTTAGGTTAGGTTAGGTTAGGTTAGGTTAGGTTAGGTTAGGTTAGGTTAGGTTAGGTTAGGTTAGGTTAGGTTAGGTTAGGTTAGGTTAGGTTAGGTTAGGTTAGGTTAGGTTAGGTTAGGTTAGGTTAGGTTAGGTTAGGTTAGGTTAGGTTAGGTTAGGTTAGGTTAGGTTAGGTTAGGTTAGGTTAGGTTAGGTTAGGTTAGGTTAGGTTAGGTTAGGTTAGGTTAGGTTAGGTTAGGTTAGGTTAGGTTAGGTTAGGTTAGGTTAGGTTAGGTTAGGTTAGGTTAGGTTAGGTTAGGTTAGGTTAGGTTAGGTTAGGTTAGGTTAGGTTAGGTTAGGTTAGGTTAGGTTAGGTTAGGTTAGGTTAGGTTAGGTTAGGTTAGGTTAGGTTAGGTTAGGTTAGGTTAGGTTAGGTTAGGTTAGGTTAGGTTAGGTTAGGTTAGGTTAGGTTAGGTTAGGTTAGGTTAGGTTAGGTTAGGTTAGGTTAGGTTAGGTTAGGTTAGGTTA
>NW_027315381.1:0-34798 GCF_023375885.2 Dermacentor andersoni | reverse complement strand
CGAGATTGAAGTTTTCTGCAAAACCACAAGATGTGCATGCAAATGGTGCTTTTCGCAGAACGCGCACGTGGATTTCTACCAAACAACGTGCTAAGCATGCCGATGCTGCTCTTTTTAGCAGCCGCGCACGGATTCGTGCGAAAACGCGTTTTAAGCATGCACATGCATCTTTTGGTAGATGAGATTGAAGTTTTCTGCAAAACCCACAAAATGTGCATGCAAATGGTGCTTTTCGCAGAACGCGCACGTGGATTTCTACCAAACAACGTGCTAAGCATGCCGATGCTGCTCTTTTTAGCACCCGCGCAGGATTCGTGCGAAAACGCGTTTTAAGCATGCACATGCATCTTTTGGTAGACGAGATTGAAGTTTTCTGCAAAACCACAAGATGTGCATGCAAATGGTGCTTTTCGCAGAACGCGCACGTGGATTTCTACCAAACAACGTGCTAAGCATGCCGATGCAGCTCTTTTTAGCACCCGCGCACGGATTCGTGCGAAAACGCGTTTTTAGCATGCACTTGCATCTTTTGGTAGACGCGGATGAAGTTTTTCTGCAAAACCACAAGATGTGCATGCAAATGTGCTCTTGGCAGAACGCACACGTGGATTTCTACCAAAACAACGTGCAAAGCATGCCGATGCTGCTCTTTTTAGCACCCGCGCACGGATTCGTGCGAAAACGCGTTTTAAGCATGCACTTGCAATCTTTTGGTAGACGAGATTGAAGTTTTCTGCAAAACCACAAGATGTGCATGCAAATGGTGCTTTTCGCAGAACGCCCACGTGGATTTCTACCAAACAACGTGCTAAGCATGCCGATGCTGCTCTTTTTAGCACCCGCGCACGGATTTGTGCGAAAACGCGTTTTAAAGCATGCACATGCATCTTTTGGTAGACGAGATTGAAGTTTTCTGCAAAACCACAAGATGTGCATGCAAATGGTGCTTTTCGCAGAAACGCGCACGTGGATTTCTACCAAAACAACGTGCTAAGCATGCCCGATGCTGCTCTTTTTAGCACCCGCGCACGGATTCGTGCGAAAACGCGTTTTAAGCATGCACATGCATCTTTTGGTAGACGAGATTGAAGTTTTCTGCAAAACCACAAGATGTGCATGCAAATGGTGCTTTTCGCAGAACGCGCACGTGGATTTCTACCAAACAACGTGCTAAGCATGCCGATGCTGCTCTTTTTAGCAGCCGCGCACGGATTCGTGCGAAAACGCGTTTTAAGCATGCACATGCATCTTTTGGTAGATGAGATTGAAGTTTTCTGCAAAACCACAAAATGTGCATGCAAATGGTGCTTTTCGCAGAACGCGCACGTGGATTTCTACCAAACAACGTGCTAAGCATGCCGATGCTGCTCTTTTTAGCACCCGCGCACGGATTCGTGCGAAAACGCGTTTTAAGCATGCACATGCATCTTTTGGTAGACGAGATTGAAGTTTTCTGCAAAACCACAAGATGTGCATGCAAATGGTGCTTTTCGCAGAACGCCCACGTGGATTTCTACCAAACAACGTGCTAAGCATGCCGATGCTGCTCTTTTTAGCACCCGCGCACGGATTTGTGCGAAAACGCGTTTTAAGCATGCACATGCATCTTTTGGTAGACGCGGATGAAGTTTTCTGCAAAACCACAAGATGTGCATGCAAATGGTGCTCTTGGCAGAACGCACACGTGGATTTCTACCAAACGACGTGCTAAGCATGCCGATGCTGCTCTTTTTAGCACCCGCGCACGGATTTGTGCGAAAACGCGTTTTAAGCATGCACATGCATCTTTTGGTAGACGAGATTGAAGTTTTCTGCAAAACCACAAGATGTGCATGCAAATGGTGCTTTTCGCAGAACGCGCACGTGGATTTCTACCAAACAACGTGCTAAGCATGCCGATGCTGCTCTTTTTAGCACCCGCGCACGGATTCGTGCGAAAACGCGTTTTAAGCATGCACATGCATCTTTTGGTAGACGCGGATGAAGTTTTCTGCAAAACCACCTGATGTGCATGCAAATGGTGCTTTTGGCAGAACGCGCACGTGGATTTCTACCAAACGACGTGCTAAGCATGCCGATGCTGCTCTTTTTAGCACCCACGCACGGATTCGTGCGAAAACGCGTTTTAAGCATGCACATGCATCTTTTGGTAGACGCGGATGAAGTTTTCTGCAAAACCACAAGATGTGCATGCAAATGGTGCTCTTGGCAGAACGCGCACGTGGATTTCTACCAAACGACGTGCAAAGCATGCCGATGCTGCTCTTTTTAGCACCCGCGCACGGATTTGTGCGAAAACTCGTTTTAAGCATGCACATGCATCTTTTGGTAGACGAGATTGAAGTTTTCTGCAAAACCACAAGATGTGCATGCAAATGGTGCTTTTCGCAGAACGCGCACGTGGATTTCTACCAAACAACGTGCTAAGCATGCCGATGCTGCTCTTTTTAGCACCCGCGCACGGATTCGTGCGAAAACGCGTTTTAAGCATGCACATGCATCTTTTGGTAGACGAGATTGAAGTTTTCTGCAAAACCACAAGATGTGCATGCAAATGGTGCTTTTCGCAGAACGCGCACGTGGATTTCTACCAAACAACGTGCTAAGCATGCCGATGCAGCTCTTTTTAGCACCCGCGCACGGATTCGTGCGAAAACGCGTTTTAAGCATGCACATGCATCTTTTGGTAGACGCGGATGAAGTTTTCTGCAAAACCACAAGATGTGCATGCAAATGGTGCTCTTGGCAGAACGCACACGTGGATTTCTACCAAACAACGTGCTAAGCATGCCGATGCTGCTCTTTTTAGCACCCGCGCACGGATTCGTGCGAAAACGCGTTTTAAGCATGCACTTGCATCTTTTGGTAGACGAGATTGAAGTTTTCTGCAAAACCACAAGATGTGCATGCAAATGGTGCTTTTCGCAGAACGCGCACGTGGATTTCTACCAAACAACGTGCTAAGCATGCCGATGCTGCTCTTTTTAGCACCCGCGCACGGATTCGTGCGAAAACGCGTTTTAAGCATGCACATGCATCTTTTGGTAGACGAGATTGAAGTTTTCTGCAAAACCACAAGATGTGCATGCAAATGGTGCTTTTCGCAGAACGCCCACGTGGATTTCTACCAAACAACGTGCTAAGCATGCCGATGCTGCTCTTTTTAGCACCCGCGCACGGATTTGTGCGAAAACGCGTTTTAAGCATGCACATGCATCTTTTGGTAGACGAGATTGAAGTTTTCTGCAAAACCACAAGATGTGCATGCAAATGGTGCTTTTCGCAGAACGCGCACGTGGATTTCTACCAAACAACGTGCTAAGCATGCCGATGCTGCTCTTTTTAGCACCCGCGCACGGATTCGTGCGAAAACGCGTTTTAAGCATGCACATGCATCTTTTGGTAGACGAGATTGAAGTTTTCTGCAAAACCACAAGATGTGCATGCAAATGGTGCTTTTCGCAGAACGCGCACGTGGATTTCTACCAAACAACGTGCTAAGCATGCCGATGCAGCTCTTTTTAGCACCCTCGCACGGATTCGTGCGAAAACGCGTTTTAAGCATGCACATGCATCTTTTGGTAGACGCGGATGAAGTTTTCTGCAAAACCACAAGATGTGCATGCAAATGGTGCTCTTGGCAGAACGCACACGTGGATTTCTACCAAACAACGTGCTAAGCATGCCGATGCTGCTCTTTTTAGCACCCGCGCACGGATTCGTGCGAAAACGCGTTTTAAGCATGCACATGCATCTTTTGGTAGACGAGATTGAAGTTTTCTGCAAAACCACAAAATGTGCATGCAAATGGTGCTTTTCGCAGAACGCGCACGTGGATTTCTACCAAACAACGTGCTAAGCATGCCGATGCTGCTCTTTTTGGCACCCGCGCACGGATTCGTGCGAAAATGCGTTTTAAGCATGCACATGCATCTTTTGGTAGACGAGATTGAAGTTTTCTGCAAAACCACAAGATGTGCATGCAAATGGTGCTTTTCGCAGAACGCGCACGTGGATTTCTACCAAACAACGTGCTAAGCATGCCGATGCGGCTCTTTTTAGCACCCGCGCACGGATTTGTGCGAAAACGCGTTTTAAGCATGCACATGCATCTTTTGGTAGACGAGATTGAAGTTTTCTGCAAAACCACAAGATGTGCATGCAAATGGTGCTTTTCGCAGAACGCGCACGTGGATTTCTACCAAACAACGTGCTAAGCATGCCGATGCTGCTCTTTTTAGCACCCGCGCACGGATTCGTGCGAAAACGCGTTTTAAGCATGCACATGCACCTTGGGAGCTATGCAAAGGGGGAAGGCAGCTGGGGAGGATCAGGTAACAGCAGATTTGCTGAAGGATGGTGGGCAGATTGTTCTAGAAAAACTGGCCAGCCTCTATACGCAATGCCTCAAGACCTCGAGCGTACCGGAATCTTGGAAGAACGCTAACATAATCCTAATCCATAAGAAAGGCGACGCCAAAGACTTGAAAAATTATAGACCGATCAGCTTACTGTCCGTTGCCTACAAAGTATTTACTAAGGTAATTGCAAATAGAATCCGGAACACCTTAGACTTCCGTCAACCAAAGGACCAGGCAGGATTCCGTAAAGGCTACTCAACAATAGATCATATTCACACTATCAATCAGGTGATAGAGAAATGTGCGGAATATAACCAACCATTATATATAGCTTTCATTGATTACGAGAAAGCGTTTGATTCAGTCGAAACCTCAGCAGTCATGGAGGCATTGCGGAATCAGGGTGTAGACGAGCCATATGTAAAAATACAGAAAGATATCTATAGCGGCTCCACAGCCACTGTACTCCTCCATAAAGAAAGCAACAAAATCCCAATAAAGAAAGGCGTCAGGCAGGGAGATACGATCTCTCCAATGCTATTCACAGCGTGTTTACAGGAGGTATTCAGAGACCTGGATTGGGAAGAATTGGGGATAAGAGTAAATGGAGAATACCTTAGTAACTTGCGCTTCGCTGATGATATTGCCTTGCTTAGTAACTCAGGGGACCAACTGCAATGCATGCTCACTGATCTGGAGAGGCAGAGCAGAAGGGTGGGACTAAAAATGAATCTGCAGAAAACTAAAGTAATGTTTAACAGTCTCGGAAGGGAACAGCAGTTTACGATAGGTAGCGAGGCACTGGAAGTGGTAAGAGAATACATCTACTTAGGACAGGTAGTGACTGCTGATCCAGATCATGAGATTGAAATAATCAGAAGAATAAGAATGGGCTGGGGTGCGTTTGGCAGGCATTCGCAGATCATGAACAGCAGGTTGCCATTATCCCTCAAGAGAAAAGTGTATAACAGCTGTGTCTTACCAGTACTCACGTACGGGGCAGAAACCTGGAGGCTTACGAAAAGGGTTCTACTTAAATTGAGGACGACGCAACGAGCTATGGAAAGAAAAATGATAGGTGTAACGTTAAGGGATAAGAAAAGAGCAGATTGGGTGAGGGAACAAACGCGCGTTAATGACATCTTAGTTGAAATCAAGAAAAAGAAATGGGCATGGGCAGGACATGTAATGAGGAGGGAAGATAACCGATGGTCATTAAGGGTTACGGACTGGATTCCGAGGGAAGGGAAGCGTAGCAGGGGGCGACAGAAAGTTAGGTGGGCAGATGAGATTAGGAAGTTTGGAGGGTCAACATGGCCACAATTAGTACATGACCGGGGTAGTTGGAGAAGTATGGGAGAGGCCTTTGCCCTGCAGTGGGCGTAATCAGGCTGATGATGATGATGATGATGATGATGATGCATCTTTTGGTAGACGAGATTGAAGTTTTCTGCAAAACCACAAGATGTGCATGCAAATGGTGCTTTTCGCAGAACGCGCACGTGGATTTCTACCAAACAACGTGCTAAGCATGCCGATGCTGCTCTTTTTAGCACCCGCGCACGGATTCGTGCAAAAACGCGTTTTAAGCATGCACATGCATCTTTTGGTAGACGAGATTGAAGTTTTCTGCAAAACCACAAGATGTGCACGCAAATGGTGCTTTTCGCAGAACGCCCACGTGGATTTCTACCAAACAACGTGCTAAGCATGCCGATGCTGCTCTTTTTAGCACCCGCGCACGGATTTGTGCGAAAACGCGTTTTAAGCATGCACATGCATCTTTTGGTAGACGAGATTGAAGTTTTCTGCAAAACCACAAGATGTGCATGCAAATGGTGCTTTTCGCAGAACGCGCACGTGGATTTCTACCAAACAACGTGCTAAGCATGCCGATGCTGCTCTTTTTAGCACCCGCGCACGGATTCGTGCGAAAACGCGTTTTAAGCATGCACATGCACCTTGGGAGCTATGCAAAGGGGGAAGGCAGCTGGGGAGGATCAGGTAACAGCAGATTTGCTGAAGGATGGTGGGCAGATTGTTCTAGAAAAACTGGCCAGCCTCTATACGCAATGCCTCAAGACCTCGAGCGTACCGGAATCTTGGAAGAACGCTAACATAATCCTAATCCATAAGAAAGGCGACGCCAAAGACTTGAAAAATTATAGACCGATCAGCTTACTGTCCGTTGCCTACAAAGTATTTACTAAGGTAATTGCAAATAGAATCCGGAACACCTTAGACTTCCGTCAACCAAAGGACCAGGCAGGATTCCGTAAAGGCTACTCAACAATAGATCATATTCACACTATCAATCAGGTGATAGAGAAATGTGCGGAATATAACCAACCATTATATATAGCTTTCATTGATTACGAGAAAGCGTTTGATTCAGTCGAAACCTCAGCAGTCATGGAGGCATTGCGGAATCAGGGTGTAGACGAGCCATATGTAAAAATACAGAAAGATATCTATAGCGGCTCCACAGCCACTGTACTCCTCCATAAAGAAAGCAACAAAATCCCAATAAAGAAAGGCGTCAGGCAGGGAGATACGATCTCTCCAATGCTATTCACAGCGTGTTTACAGGAGGTATTCAGAGACCTGGATTGGGAAGAATTGGGGATAAGAGTAAATGGAGAATACCTTAGTAACTTGCGCTTCGCTGATGATATTGCCTTGCTTAGTAACTCAGGGGACCAACTGCAATGCATGCTCACTGATCTGGAGAGGCAGAGCAGAAGGGTGGGACTAAAAATGAATCTGCAGAAAACTAAAGTAATGTTTAACAGTCTCGGAAGGGAACAGCAGTTTACGATAGGTAGCGAGGCACTGGAAGTGGTAAGAGAATACATCTACTTAGGACAGGTAGTGACTGCTGATCCAGATCATGAGATTGAAATAATCAGAAGAATAAGAATGGGCTGGGGTGCGTTTGGCAGGCATTCGCAGATCATGAACAGCAGGTTGCCATTATCCCTCAAGAGAAAAGTGTATAACAGCTGTGTCTTACCAGTACTCACGTACGGGGCAGAAACCTGGAGGCTTACGAAAAGGGTTCTACTTAAATTGAGGACGACGCAACGAGCTATGGAAAGAAAAATGATAGGTGTAACGTTAAGGGATAAGAAAAGAGCAGATTGGGTGAGGGAACAAACGCGCGTTAATGACATCTTAGTTGAAATCAAGAAAAAGAAATGGGCATGGGCAGGACATGTAATGAGGAGGGAAGATAACCGATGGTCATTAAGGGTTACGGACTGGATTCCGAGGGAAGGGAAGCGTAGCAGGGGGCGACAGAAAGTTAGGTGGGCAGATGAGATTAGGAAGTTTGGAGGGTCAACATGGCCACAATTAGTACATGACCGGGGTAGTTGGAGAAGTATGGGAGAGGCCTTTGCCCTGCAGTGGGCGTAATCAGGCTGATGATGATGATGATGATGATGATGATGCATCTTTTGGTAGACGAGATTGAAGTTTTCTGCAAAACCACAAGATGTGCATGCAAATGGTGCTTTTCGCAGAACGCGCACGTGGATTTCTACCAAACAACGTGCTAAGCATGCCGATGCTGCTCTTTTTAGCACCCGCGCACGGATTCGTGCAAAAACGCGTTTTAAGCATGCACATGCATCTTTTGGTAGACGAGATTGAAGTTTTCTGCAAAACCACAAGATGTGCACGCAAATGGTGCTTTTCGCAGAACGCCCACGTGGATTTCTACCAAACAACGTGCTAAGCATGCCGATGCTGCTCTTTTTAGCACCCGCGCACGGATTTGTGCGAAAACGCGTTTTAAGCATGCACATGCATCTTTTGGTAGACGAGATTGAAGTTTTCTGCAAAACCACAAGATGTGCATGCAAATGGTGCTTTTCGCAGAACGCGCACGTGGATTTCTACCAAACAACGTGCTAAGCATGCCGATGCTGCTCTTTTTAGCACCCGCGCACGGATTCGTGCGAAAACGCGTTTTAAGCATGCACATGCATCTTTTGGTAGACGAGATTGAAGTTTTCTGCAAAACCACAAGATGTGCGTGCAAATGGTGCTTTTCGCAGAACGCCCACGTGGATTTCTACCAAACAACGTGCTAAGCATGCCGATGCTGCTCTTTTTAGCACCCGCGCACGGATTTGTGCGAAAACGCGTTTTAAGCATGCACATGCATCTTTTGGTAGACGCGGATGAAGTTTTCTGCAAAACCACAAGATGTGCATGCAAATGGTGCTCTTGGCAGAACGCACACGTGGATTTCTACCAAACGACGTGCTAAGCATGCCGATGCTGCTCTTTTTAGCACCCGCGCACGGATTTGTGCGAAAACGCGTTTTAAGCATGCACATGCATCTTTTGGTAGACGAGATTGAAGTTTTCTGCAAAACCACAAGATGTGCATGCAAATGGTGCTTTTCGCAGAACGCGCACGTGGATTTCTACCAAACAACGTGCTAAGCATGCCGATGCTGCTCTTTTTAGCACCCGCGCACGGATTCGTGCGAAAACGCGTTTTAAGCATGCACATGCATCTTTTGGTAGACGCGGATGAAGTTTTCTGCAAAACCACCTGATGTGCATGCAAATGGTGCTTTTGGCAGAACGCGCACGTGGATTTCTACCAAACGACGTGCTAAGCATGCCGATGCTGCTCTTTTTAGCACCCACGCACGGATTCGTGCGAAAACGCGTTTTAAGCATGCACATGCATCTTTTGGTAGACGCGGATGAAGTTTTCTGCAAAACCACAAGATGTGCATGCAAATGGTGCTCTTAGCAGAACGCGCACGTGGATTTCTACCAAACGACGTGCAAAGCATGCCGATGCTGCTCTTTTTAGCTCCCGCGCACGGATTTGTGCGAAAACTCGTTTTAAGCATGCACATGCATCTTTTGATAGACGAGATTGAAGTTTTCTGCAAAACCACAAGATGTGCATGCAAATGGTGCTTTTCGCAGAACGCGCACGTGGATTTCTACCAAACAACGTGCTAAGCATGCCGATGCTGCTCTTTTTAGCACCCGCGCACGGATTCGTGCGAAAACGCGTTTTAAGCATGCACATGCATCTTTTGGTAGACGAGATTGAAGTTTTCTGCAAAACCACAAGATGTGCATGCAAATGGTGCTTTTCGCAGAACGCGCACGTGGATTTCTACCAAACAACGTGCTAAGCATGCCGATGCAGCTCTTTTTAGCACCCGCGCACGGATTCGTGCGAAAACGCGTTTTAAGCATGCACATGCATCTTTTGGTAGACGCGGATGAAGTTTTCTGCAAAACCACAAGATGTGCATGCAAATGGTGCTCTTGGCAGAACGCACACGTGGATTTCTACCAAACAACGTGCTAAGCATGCCGATGCTGCTCTTTTTAGCACCCGCGCACGGATTCGTGCGAAAACGCGTTTTAAGCATGCACTTGCATCTTTTGGTAGACGAGATTGAAGTTTTCTGCAAAACCACAAGATGTGCATGCAAATGGTGCTTTTCGCAGAACGCGCACGTGGATTTCTACCAAACAACGTGCTAAGCATGCCGATGCTGCTCTTTTTAGCACCCGCGCACGGATTCGTGCGAAAACGCGTTTTAAGCATGCACATGCATCTTTTGGTAGACGAGATTGAAGTTTTCTGCAAAACCACAAGATGTGCATGCAAATGGTGCTTTTCGCAGAACGCCCACGTGGATTTCTACCAAACAACGTGCTAAGCATGCCGATGCTGCTCTTTTTAGCACCCGCGCACGGATTTGTGCGAAAACGCGTTTTAAGCATGCACATGCATCTTTTGGTAGACGAGATTGAAGTTTTCTGCAAAACCACAAGATGTGCATGCAAATGGTGCTTTTCGCAGAACGCGCACGTGGATTTCTACCAAACAACGTGCTAAGCATGCCGATGCTGCTCTTTTTAGCACCCGCGCACGGATTCGTGCGAAAACGCGTTTTAAGCATGCACATGCATCTTTTGGTAGACGAGATTGAAGTTTTCTGCAAAACCACAAAATGTGCATGCAAATGGTGCTTTTCGCAGAACGCGCACGTGGATTTCTACCAAACAACGTGCTAAGCATGCCGATGCTGCTCTTTTTGGCACCCGCGCACGGATTCGTGCGAAAATGCGTTTTAAGCATGCACATGCATCTTTTGGTAGACGAGATTGAAGTTTTCTGCAAAACCACAAGATGTGCATGCAAATGGTGCTTTTCGCAGAACGCGCACGTGGATTTCTACCAAACAACGTGCTAAGCATGCCGATGCGGCTCTTTTTAGCACCCGCGCACGGATTTGTGCGAAAACGCGTTTTAAGCATGCACATGCATCTTTTGGTAGACGAGATTGAAGTTTTCTGCAAAACCACAAGATGTGCATGCAAATGGTGCTTTTCGCAGAACGCGCACGTGGATTTCTACCAAACAACGTGCTAAGCATGCCGATGCTGCTCTTTTTAGCACCCGCGCACGGATTCGTGCGAAAACGCGTTTTAAGCATGCACATGCACCTTGGGAGCTATGCAAAGGGGGAAGGCAGCTGGGGAGGATCAGGTAACAGCAGATTTGCTGAAGGATGGTGGGCAGATTGTTCTAGAAAAACTGGCCAGCCTCTATACGCAATGCCTCAAGACCTCGAGCGTACCGGAATCTTGGAAGAACGCTAACATAATCCTAATCCATAAGAAAGGCGACGCCAAAGACTTGAAAAATTATAGACCGATCAGCTTACTGTCCGTTGCCTACAAAGTATTTACTAAGGTAATTGCAAATAGAATCCGGAACACCTTAGACTTCCGTCAACCAAAGGACCAGGCAGGATTCCGTAAAGGCTACTCAACAATAGATCATATTCACACTATCAATCAGGTGATAGAGAAATGTGCGGAATATAACCAACCATTATATATAGCTTTCATTGATTACGAGAAAGCGTTTGATTCAGTCGAAACCTCAGCAGTCATGGAGGCATTGCGGAATCAGGGTGTAGACGAGCCATATGTAAAAATACAGAAAGATATCTATAGCGGCTCCACAGCCACTGTACTCCTCCATAAAGAAAGCAACAAAATCCCAATAAAGAAAGGCGTCAGGCAGGGAGATACGATCTCTCCAATGCTATTCACAGCGTGTTTACAGGAGGTATTCAGAGACCTGGATTGGGAAGAATTGGGGATAAGAGTAAATGGAGAATACCTTAGTAACTTGCGCTTCGCTGATGATATTGCCTTGCTTAGTAACTCAGGGGACCAACTGCAATGCATGCTCACTGATCTGGAGAGGCAGAGCAGAAGGGTGGGACTAAAAATGAATCTGCAGAAAACTAAAGTAATGTTTAACAGTCTCGGAAGGGAACAGCAGTTTACGATAGGTAGCGAGGCACTGGAAGTGGTAAGAGAATACATCTACTTAGGACAGGTAGTGACTGCTGATCCAGATCATGAGAGTGAAATAATCAGAAGAATAAGAATGGGCTGGGGTGCGTTTGGCAGGCATTCGCAGATCATGAACAGCAGGTTGCCATTATCCCTCAAGAGAAAAGTGTATAACAGCTGTGTCTTACCAGTACTCACGTACGGGGCAGAAACCTGGAGGCTTACGAAAAGGGTTCTACTTAAATTGAGGACGACGCAACGAGCTATGGAAAGAAAAATGATAGGTGTAACGTTAAGGGATAAGAAAAGAGCAGATTGGGTGAGGGAACAAACGCGCGTTAATGACATCTTAGTTGAAATCAAGAAAAAGAAATGGGCATGGGCAGGACATGTAATGAGGAGGGAAGATAACCGATGGTCATTAAGGGTTACGGACTGGATTCCGAGGGAAGGGAAGCGTAGCAGGGGGCGACAGAAAGTTAGGTGGGCAGATGAGATTAGGAAGTTTGGAGGGTCAACATGGCCACAATTAGTACATGACCGGGGTAGTTGGAGAAGTATGGGAGAGGCCTTTGCCCTGCAGTGGGCGTAATCAGGCTGATGATGATGATGATGATGATGCATCTTTTGGTAGACGAGATTGAAGTTTTCTGCAAAACCACAAGATGTGCATGCAAATGGTGCTTTTCGCAGAACGCGCACGTGGATTTCTACCAAACAACGTGCTAAGCATGCCGATGCTGCTCTTTTTAGCACCCGCGCACGGATTCGTGCGAAAATGCGTTTTAAGCATGCACATGCATCTTTTGGTAGACGAGATTGAAGTTTTCTGCAAAACCACAAGATGTGCATGCAAATGGTGCTTTTCGCAGAACGCCCACGTGGATTTCTACCAAACAACGTTCTAAGCATGCCGATGCTGCTCTTTTTAGCACCCGCGCACGGAATCGTGCGAAAACGCGTTTTAAGCATGCACATGCATCTTTTGGTAGACGAGATTGAAGTTTTCTGCAAAACCACAAGATGTGCATGCAAATGGTGCTTTTCGCAGAACGCGCACGTGGATTTCTACCAAACAACGTGCTAAGCATGCCGATGCTGCTCTTTTTAGCACCCGCGCACGGATTCGTGCGAAAACGCGTTTCAAGCATGCACATGCATCTTTTGGTAGACGAGATTGAAGTTTTCCGCAAAACCACAAGATGTGCATGCAAATGGTGCTTTTCGCAGAACGCCCACGTGGATTTCTACCAAACAACGTGCTAAGCATGCCGATGCTGCTCTTTTTAGCACCCGCGCACGGATTTGTGCGAAAACGCGTTTTAAGCATGCACATGCATCTTTTGGTAGACGAGATTGAAGTTTTCTGCAAAACCACAAGATGTGCATGCAAATGGTGCTTTTCGCAGAACGCGCACGTGGATTTCTACCAAACAACGTGCTAAGCATGCCGATGCTGCTCTTTTTAGCACCCGCGCACGGATTCGTGCGAAAACGCGTTTTAAGCATGCACATGCATCTTTTGGTAGACGAGATTGAAGTTTTCTGCAAAACCACAAGATGTGCATGCAAATGGTGCTTTTCGCAGAACGCGCACGTGGATTTCTACCAAACGACGTGCAAAGCATGCCGATGCTGCTCTTTTTAGCTCCCGCGCACGGATTTGTGCGAAAACTCGTTTTAAGCATGCACATGCATCTTTTGATAGACGAGATTGAAGTTTTCTGCAAAACCACAAGATGTGCATGCAAATGGTGCTTTTCGCAGAACGCGCACGTGGATTTCTACCAAACAACGTGCTAAGCATGCCGATGCTGCTCTTTTTAGCACCCGCGCACGGATTCGTGCGAAAACGCGTTTTAAGCATGCACATGCATCTTTTGGTAGACGAGATTGAAGTTTTCTGCAAAACCACAAGATGTGCATGCAAATGGTGCTTTTCGCAGAACGCGCACGTGGATTTCTACCAAACAACGTGCTAAGCATGCCGATGCAGCTCTTTTTAGCACCCGCGCACGGATTCGTGCGAAAACGCGTTTTAAGCATGCACATGCATCTTTTGGTAGACGCGGATGAAGTTTTCTGCAAAACCACAAGATGTGCATGCAAATGGTGCTCTTGGCAGAACGCACACGTGGATTTCTACCAAACAACGTGCTAAGCATGCCGATGCTGCTCTTTTTAGCACCCGCGCACGGATTCGTGCGAAAACGCGTTTTAAGCATGCACTTGCATCTTTTGGTAGACGAGATTGAAGTTTTCTGCAAAACCACAAGATGTGCATGCAAATGGTGCTTTTCGCAGAACGCGCACGTGGATTTCTACCAAACAACGTGCTAAGCATGCCGATGCTGCTCTTTTTAGCACCCGCGCACGGATTCGTGCGAAAACGCGTTTTAAGCATGCACATGCATCTTTTGGTAGACGAGATTGAAGTTTTCTGCAAAACCACAAGATGTGCATGCAAATGGTGCTTTTCGCAGAACGCCCACGTGGATTTCTACCAAACAACGTGCTAAGCATGCCGATGCTGCTCTTTTTAGCACCCGCGCACGGATTTGTGCGAAAACGCGTTTTAAGCATGCACATGCATCTTTTGGTAGACGAGATTGAAGTTTTCTGCAAAACCACAAGATGTGCATGCAAATGGTGCTTTTCGCAGAACGCGCACGTGGATTTCTACCAAACAACGTGCTAAGCATGCCGATGCTGCTCTTTTTAGCACCCGCGCACGGATTCGTGCGAAAACGCGTTTTAAGCATGCACATGCATCTTTTGGTAGACGAGATTGAAGTTTTCTGCAAAACCACAAGATGTGCATGCAAATGGTGCTTTTCGCAGAACGCGCACGTGGATTTCTACCAAACAACGTGCTAAGCATGCCGATGCAGCTCTTTTTAGCACCCTCGCACGGATTCGTGCGAAAACGCGTTTTAAGCATGCACATGCATCTTTTGGTAGACGCGGATGAAGTTTTCTGCAAAACCACAAGATGTGCATGCAAATGGTGCTCTTGGCAGAACGCACACGTGGATTTCTACCAAACAACGTGCTAAGCATGCCGATGCTGCTCTTTTTAGCACCCGCGGACGGATTCGTGCGAAAACGCGTTTTAAGCATGCACATGCATCTTTTGGTAGACGAGATTGAAGTTTTCTGCAAAACCACAAAATGTGCATGCAAATGGTGCTTTTCGCAGAACGCGCACGTGGATTTCTACCAAACAACGTGCTAAGCATGCCGATGCTGCTCTTTTTGGCACCCGCGCACGGATTCGTGCGAAAATGCGTTTTAAGCATGCACATGCATCTTTTGGTAGACGAGATTGAAGTTTTCTGCAAAACCACAAGATGTGCATGCAAATGGTGCTTTTCGCAGAACGCGCACGTGGATTTCTACCAAACAACGTGCTAAGCATGCCGATGCGGCTCTTTTTAGCACCCGCGCACGGATTTGTGCGAAAACGCGTTTTAAGCATGCACATGCATCTTTTGGTAGACGAGATTGAAGTTTTCTGCAAAACCACAAGATGTGCATGCAAATGGTGCTTTTCGCAGAACGCGCACGTGGATTTCTACCAAACAACGTGCTAAGCATGCCGATGCTGCTCTTTTTAGCACCCGCGCACGGATTCGTGCGAAAACGCGTTTTAAGCATGCACATGCACCTTGGGAGCTATGCAAAGGGGGAAGGCAGCTGGGGAGGATCAGGTAACAGCAGATTTGCTGAAGGATGGTGGGCAGATTGTTCTAGAAAAACTGGCCAGCCTCTATACGCAATGCCTCAAGACCTCGAGCGTACCGGAATCTTGGAAGAACGCTAACATAATCCTAATCCATAAGAAAGGCGACGCCAAAGACTTGAAAAATTATAGACCGATCAGCTTACTGTCCGTTGCCTACAAAGTATTTACTAAGGTAATTGCAAATAGAATCCGGAACACCTTAGACTTCCGTCAACCAAAGGACCAGGCAGGATTCCGTAAAGGCTACTCAACAATAGATCATATTCACACTATCAATCAGGTGATAGAGAAATGTGCGGAATATAACCAACCATTATATATAGCTTTCATTGATTACGAGAAAGCGTTTGATTCAGTCGAAACCTCAGCAGTCATGGAGGCATTGCGGAATCAGGGTGTAGACGAGCCATATGTAAAAATACAGAAAGATATCTATAGCGGCTCCACAGCCACTGTACTCCTCCATAAAGAAAGCAACAAAATCCCAATAAAGAAAGGCGTCAGGCAGGGAGATACGATCTCTCCAATGCTATTCACAGCGTGTTTACAGGAGGTATTCAGAGACCTGGATTGGGAAGAATTGGGGATAAGAGTAAATGGAGAATACCTTAGTAACTTGCGCTTCGCTGATGATATTGCCTTGCTTAGTAACTCAGGGGACCAACTGCAATGCATGCTCACTGATCTGGAGAGGCAGAGCAGAAGGGTGGGACTAAAAATGAATCTGCAGAAAACTAAAGTAATGTTTAACAGTCTCGGAAGGGAACAGCAGTTTACGATAGGTAGCGAGGCACTGGAAGTGGTAAGAGAATACATCTACTTAGGACAGGTAGTGACTGCTGATCCAGATCATGAGAGTGAAATAATCAGAAGAATAAGAATGGGCTGGGGTGCGTTTGGCAGGCATTCGCAGATCATGAACAGCAGGTTGCCATTATCCCTCAAGAGAAAAGTGTATAACAGCTGTGTCTTACCAGTACTCACGTACGGGGCAGAAACCTGGAGGCTTACGAAAAGGGTTCTACTTAAATTGAGGACGACGCAACGAGCTATGGAAAGAAAAATGATAGGTGTAACGTTAAGGGATAAGAAAAGAGCAGATTGGGTGAGGGAACAAACGCGCGTTAATGACATCTTAGTTGAAATCAAGAAAAAGAAATGGGCATGGGCAGGACATGTAATGAGGAGGGAAGATAACCGATGGTCATTAAGGGTTACGGACTGGATTCCGAGGGAAGGGAAGCGTAGCAGGGGGCGACAGAAAGTTAGGTGGGCAGATGAGATTAGGAAGTTTGGAGGGTCAACATGGCCACAATTAGTACATGACCGGGGTAGTTGGAGAAGTATGGGAGAGGCCTTTGCCCTGCAGTGGGCGTAATCAGGCTGATGATGATGATGATGATGATGATGATGCATCTTTTGGTAGACGAGATTGAAGTTTTCTGCAAAACCACAAGATGTGCATGCAAATGGTGCTTTTCGCAGAACGCGCACGTGGATTTCTACCAAACAACGTGCTAAGCATGCCGATGCTGCTCTTTTTAGCACCCGCGCACGGATTCGTGCGAAAATGCGTTTTAAGCATGCACATGCATCTTTTGGTAGACGAGATTGAAGTTTTCTGCAAAACCACAAGATGTGCATGCAAATGGTGCTTTTCGCAGAACGCCCACGTGGATTTCTACCAAACAACGTGCTAAGCATGCCGATGCTGCTCTTTTTAGCACCCGCGCACGGAATCGTGCGAAAACGCGTTTTAAGCATGCACATGCATCTTTTGGTAGACGAGATTGAAGTTTTCTGCAAAACCACAAGATGTGCATGCAAATGGTGCTTTTCGCAGAACGCGCACGTGGATTTCTACCAAACAACGTGCTAAGCATGCCGATGCTGCTCTTTTTAGCACCCGCGCACGGATTCGTGCGAAAACGCGTTTTAAGCATGCACATGCATCTTTTGGTAGACGAGATTGAAGTTTTCTGCAAAACCACAAGATGTGCATGCAAATGGTGCTTTTCGCAGAACGCGCACGTGGATTTCTACCAAACAACGTGCTAAGCATGCCGATGCTGCTCTTTTTAGCAGCCGCGCACGGATTCGTGCGAAAACGCGTTTTAAGCATGCACATGCATCTTTTGGTAGACGAGATTGAAGTTTTCTGCAAAACCACAAAATGTGCATGCAAATGGTGCTTTTCGCAGAACGCGCACGTGGATTTCTACCAAACAACGTGCTAAGCATGCCGATGCTGCTCTTTTTAGCACCCGCGCACGGATTCGTGCAAAAACGCGTTTTAAGCATGCACATGCATCTTTTGGTAGACGAGATTGAAGTTTTCTGCAAAACCACAAGATGTGCACGCAAATGGTGCTTTTCGCAGAACGCCCACGTGGATTTCTACCAAACAACGTGCTAAGCATGCCGATGCTGCTCTTTTTAGCACCCGCGCACGGATTCGTGCGAAAACGCGTTTTAAGCATGCACATGCATCTTTTGGTAGACGAGATTGAAGTTTTCTGCAAAACCACAAGATGTGCATGCAAATGGTGCTTTTCGCAGAACGCGCACGTGGATTTCTACCAAACAACGTGCTAAGCATGCCGATGCTGCTCTTTTTAGCACCCGCGCACGGATTCGTGCGAAAACGCGTTTTAAGCATGCACATGCATCTTTTGGTAGACGAGATTGAAGTTTTCTGCAAAACCACAAGATGTGCATGGAAATGGTGCTTTTCGCAGAACGCCCACGTGGATTTCTACCAAACAACGTGCTAAGCATGCCGATGCTGCTCTTTTTAGCACCCGCGCGCGGATTCGTGCGAAAACGCGTTTTAAGCATGCACATGCATCTTTTGGTAGACGAGATTGAAGTTTTCTGCAAAACCACAAAATGTGCATGCAAATGGTGCTTTTCGCAGAACGCCCACGTGGATTTCTACCAAACAACGTGCTAAGCATGCCGATGCTGCTCTTTTTAGCACCCGCGCACGGATTCGTGCGAAAACGCGTTTTAAGCATGCACATGCATCTTTTGGTAGACGCGGATGAAGTTTTCTGCAAAACCACAAGATGTGCATGCAAATGGTGCTCTTGGCAGAACGCACACGTGGATTTCTACCAAACAACGTGCTAAGCATGCCGATGCTGCTCTTTTTAGCACCCGCGCACGGATTTGTGCGAAAACGCGTTTTAAGCATGCACATGCATCTTTTGGTAGACGAGATTGAAGTTTTCTGCAAAACCACAAGATGTGCATGCAAATGGTGCTTTTCGCAGAACGCGCACGTGGATTTCTACCAAACAACGTGCTAAGCATGCCGATGCTGCTCTTTTTAGCACCCGCGCACGGATTCGTGCGAAAACGCGTTTTAAGCATGCACATGCATCTTTTGGTAGACGAGATTGAAGTTTTCTGCAAAACCACAAGATGTGCATGCAAATGGTGCTTTTCGCAGAACGCGCACGTGGATTTCTACCAAACAACGTGCTAAGCATGCCGATGCAGCTCTTTTTAGCACCCTCGCCCGGATTCGTGCGAAAACGCGTTTTAAGCATGCACATGCATCTTTTGGTAGACGCGGATGAAGTTTTCTGCAAAACCACAAGATGTGCATGCAAATGGTGCTCTTGGCAGAACGCACACGTGGATTTCTACCAAACAACGTGCTAAGCATGCCGATGCTGCTCTTTTTAGCACCCGCGCACGGATTCGTGCGAAAATGCGTTTTAAGCATGCACATGCATCTTTTGGTAGACGAGATTGAAGTTTTCTGCAAAACCACAAGATGTGCATGCAAATGGTGCTTTTCGCAGAACGCGCACGTGGATTTCTACCATACAACGTGCTAAGCATGCCGATGCGGCTCTTTTTAGCACCCGCGCACGGATTTGTGCGAAAACGCGTTTTAAGCATGCACATGCATCTTTTGGTAGACGAGATTGAAGTTTTCTGCAAAACCACAAGATGTGCATGCAAATGGTGCTTTTCGCAGAACGCGCACGTGGATTTCTACCAAACAACGTGCTAAGCATGCCGATGCTGCTCTTTTTAGCACCCGCGCACGGATTCGTGCGAAAACGCGTTTTAAGCATGCACATGCACCTTGGGAGCTATGCAAAGGGGGAAGGCAGCTGGGGAGGATCAGGTAACAGCAGATTTGCTGAAGGATGGTGGGCAGATTGTTCTAGAAAAACTGGCCAGCCTCTATACGCGATGCCTCAAGACCTCGAGCGTACCGGAATCTTGGAAGAACGCTAACATAATCCTAATCCATAAGAAAGGCGACGCCAAAGACTTGAAAAATTATAGACCGATCAGCTTACTGTCCGTTGCCTACAAAGTATTTACTAAGGTAATTGCAAATAGAATCCGGAACACCTTAGACTTCCGTCAACCAAAGGACCAGGCAGGATTCCGTAAAGGCTACTCAACAATAGATCATATTCACACTATCAATCAGGTGATAGAGAAATGTGCGGAATATAACCAACCATTATATATAGCTTTCATTGATTACGAGAAAGCGTTTGATTCAGTCGAAACCTCAGCAGTCATGGAGGCATTGCGGAATCAGGGTGTAGACGAGCCATATGTAAAAATACTGAAAGATATCTATAGCGGCTCCACAGCCACTGTACTCCTCCATAAAGAAAGCAACAAAATCCCAATAAAGAAAGGCGTCAGGCAGGGAGATACGATCTCTCCAATGCTATTCACAGCGTGTTTACAGGAGGTATTCAGAGACCTGGATTGGGAAGAATTGGGGATAAGAGTAAATGGAGAATACCTTAGTAACTTGCGCTTCGCTGATGATATTGCCTTGCTTAGTAACTCAGGGGACCAACTGCAATGCATGCTCACTGATCTGGAGAGGCAGAGCAGAAGGGTGGGACTAAAAATGAATCTGCAGAAAACTAAAGTAATGTTTAACAGTCTCGGAAGGGAACAGCAGTTTACGATAGGTAGCGAGGCATTGGAAGTGGTAAGAGAATACATCTACTTAGGACAGGTAGTGACTGCTGATCCAGATCATGAGAGTGAAATAATCAGAAGAATAAGAATGGGCTGGGGTGCGTTTGGCAGGCATTCGCAGATCATGAACAGCAGGTTGCCATTATCCCTCAAGAGAAAAGTGTATAACAGCTGTGTCTTACCAGTACTCACGTACGGGGCAGAAACCTGGAGGCTTAAGAAAAGGGTTCTACTTAAATTGAGGACGACGCAACGAGCTATGGAAAGAAAAATGATAGGTGTAACGTTAAGGGATAAGAAAAGAGCAGATTGGGTGAGGGAACAAACGCGCGTTAATGACATCTTAGTTGAAATCAAGAAAAAGAAATGGGCATGGGCAGGACATGTAATGAGGAGGGAAGATAACCGATGGTCATTAAGGGTTACGGACTGGATTCCGAGGGAAGGGAAGCGTAGCAGGGGGCGACAGAAAGTTAGGTGGGCAGATGAGATTAGGAAGTTTGGAGGGTCAACATGGCCACAATTAGTACATGACCGGGGTAGTTGGAGAAGTATGGGAGAGGCCTTTGCCCTGCAGTGGGCGTAATCAGGCTGATGATGATGATGATGATGATGCATCTTTTGGTAGACGAGATTGAAGTTTTCTGCAAAACCACAAGATGTGCATGCAAATGGTGCTTTTCGCAGAACGCGCACGTGGATTTCTACCAAACAACGTGCTAAGCATGCCGATGCTGCTCTTTTTAGCACCCGCGCACGGATTCGTGCGAAAACGCGTTTTAAGCATGCACATGCATCTTTTGGTAGACGCGGATGAAGTTTTCTGCAAAACCACAAGATGTGCATGCAAATGGTGCTCTTGGCAGAACGCACACGTGGATTTCTACCAAACAACGTGCTAAGCATGCCGATGCTGCTCTTTTTAGCACCCGCGCACGGATTCGTGCGAAAACGCGTTTTAAGCATGCACATGCATCTTTTGGTAGACGAGATTGAAGTTTTCTGCAAAACCACAAGATGTGCATGCAAATGGTGCTTTTCGCAGAACGCGCACGTGGATTTCTACCAAACAACGTGCTAAGCATGCCGATGCTGCTCTTTTTAGCACCCGCGCACGGATTCGTGCGAAAATGCGTTTTAAGCATGCACATGCATCTTTTGGTAGACGAGATTGAAGTTTTCTGCAAAACCACAAGATGTGCATGCAAATGGTGCTTTTCGCAGAACGCCCACGTGGATTTCTACCAAACAACGTGCTAAGCATGTCGATGCTGCTCTTTTTAGCACCCGCGCACGGAATCGTGCGAAAACGCGTTTTAAGCATGCACATGCATCTTTTGGTAGACGAGATTGAAGTTTTCTGCAAAACCACAAGATGTGCATGCAAATGGTGCTTTTCGCAGAACGCGCACGTGGATTTCTACCAAACAACGTGCTAAGCATGCCGATGCTGCTCTTTTTAGCACCCGCGCACGGATTCGTGCGAAAACGCGTTTTAAGCATGCACATGCATCTTTTGGTAGACGAGATTGAAGTTTTCCGCAAAACCACAAGATGTGCATGCAAATGGTGCTTTTCGCAGAACGCCCACGTGGATTTCTACCAAACAACGTGCTAAGCATGCCGATGCTGCTCTTTTTAGCACCCGCGCACGGATTTGTGCGAAAACGCGTTTTAAGCATGCACATGCATCTTTTGGTAGACGAGATTGAAGTTTTCTGCAAAACCACAAGATGTGCATGCAAATGGTGCTTTTCGCAGAACGCGCACGTGGATTTCTACCAAACAACGTGCTAAGCATGCCGATGCTGCTCTTTTTAGCACCCGCGCACGGATTCGTGCGAAAACGCGTTTTAAGCATGCACATGCATCTTTTGGTAGACGAGATTGAAGTTTTCTGCAAAACCACAAGATGTGCATGCAAATGGTGCTTTTCGCAGAACGCGCACGTGGATTTCTACCAAACAACGTGCTAAGCATGCCGATGCTGCTCTTTTTAGCAGCCGCGCACGGATTCGTGCGAAAACGCGTTTTAAGCATGCACATGCATCTTTTGGTAGACGAGATTGAAGTTTTCTGCAAAACCACAAAATGTGCATGCAAATGGTGCTTTTCGCAGAACGCGCACGTGGATTTCTACCAAACAACGTGCTAAGCATGCCGATGCTGCTCTTTTTAGCACCCGCGCACGGATTCGTGCAAAAACGCGTTTTAAGCATGCACATGCATCTTTTGGTAGACGAGATTGAAGTTTTCTGCAAAACCACAAGATGTGCACGCAAATGGTGCTTTTCGCAGAACGCCCACGTGGATTTCTACCAAACAACGTGCTAAGCATGCCGATGCTGCTCTTTTTAGCACCCGCGCACGGATTCGTGCGAAAACGCGTTTTAAGCATGCACATGCTTCTTTTGGTAGACGAGATTGAAGTTTTCTGCAAAACCACAAGATGTGCATGCAAATGGTGCTTTTCGCAGAACGCGCACGTGGATTTCTACCAAACAACGTGCTAAGCATGCCGATGCTGCTCTTTTTAGCACCCGCGCACGGATTCGTGCGAAAACGCGTTTTAAGCATGCACATGCATCTTTTGGTAGACGAGATTGAAGTTTTCTGCAAAACCACAAGATGTGCATGGAAATGGTGCTTTTCGCAGAACGCCCACGTGGATTTCTACCAAACAACGTGCTAAGCATGCCGATGCTGCTCTTTTTAGCACCCGCGCACGGATTTGTGCGAAAACGCGTTTTAAGCATGCACATGCATCTTTTGGTTGACGAGATTGAAGTTTTCTGCATAACCACAAGATGTGCATGCAAATGGTGCTTTTCGCAGAACGCGCACGTGGATTTCTACCAAACAACGTGCTAAGCATGCCGATGCTGCTCTTTTTAGCACCCGCGCACGGATTCGTGCGAAAACGCGTTTTAAGCATGCACATGCATCTTTTGGTAGACGAGATTGAAGTTTTCTGCAAAACCACAAGATGTGCATGCAAATGGTGCTTTTCGCAGAACGCCCACGTGGATTTCTACCAAACAACGTGCTAAGCATGCCGATGCTGCTCTTTTTAGTACCCGCGCACGGATTCGTGCGAAAACGCGTTTTAAGCATGCACATGCATCTTTTGGTAGACGAGATTGAAGTTTTCTGCAAAACCACAAAATGTGCATGCAAATGGTGCTTTTCGCAGAACGCCCACGTGGATTTCTACCAAACAACGTGCTAAGCATGCCGATGCTGCTCTTTTTAGCACCCGCGCACGGATTTGTGCGAAAACGCGTTTTAAGCATGCACATGAATCTTTTGGTAGACGAGATTGAAGTTTTCTGCAAAACCACAAGATGTGCATGCAAATGGTGCTTTTCGCAGAACGCGCACGTGGATTTCTACCAAACAACGTGCTAAGCATGCCGATGCTGCTCTTTTTAGCACCCGCGCACGGATTCGTGCGAAAACGCGTTTCAAGCATGCACATGCATCTTTTGGTAGACGAGATTGAAGTTTTCTGCAAAACCACAAGATGTGCATGCAAATGGTGCTTTTCGCAGAACGCGCACGTGGATTTCTACCAAACAACGTGCTAAGCATGCCTATGCTGCTCTTTTTAGCACCCGCGCACGGATTCGTGCGAAAACGCGTTTTAAGCATGCACATGCATCTTTTGGTAGATGAGATTGAAGTTTTCTGCAAAACTACAAGATGTGCATGCAAATGGTGCTTTTCGCAGAACGCGCACGTGGATTTCTACCAAACAACGTGCTAAGCATGCCGATGCTGCTCTTTTTAGCACCCGCGCACGGATTCGTGCGAAAACGCGTTTTAAGCATGCACATGCATCTTTTGGAAGACGAGATTGAAGTTTTCTGCAAAACCACAAGATGTGCATGCAAATGGTGCTTTTCGCAGAACGCCCACGTGGATTTCTACCAAACAACGTGCTAAGCATGCCGATGCTGCTCTTTTTAGCACCCGCGCACGGATTTGTGCGAAAACGCGTTTTAAGCATGCACATGCATCTTTTGGTAGACGAGATTGAAGTTTTCTGCAAAACCACAAGATGTGCATGCAAATGGTGCTTTTCGCAGAACGCGCACGTGGATTTCTACCAAACAACGTGCTAAGCATGCCGATGCTGCTCTTTTTAGCACCCGCGCACGGATTCGTGCGAAAACGCGTTTTAAGCATGCACATGCATCTTTTGGTAGACGAGATTGAAGTTTTCTGCAAAACCACAAGATGTGCATGCAAATGGTGCTTTTCGCAGAACGCCCACGTGGATTTCTACCAAACAACGTTCTAAGCATGCCGATGCTGCTCTTTTTAGCACCCGCGCACGGATTTGTGCGAAAACGCGTTTTAAGCATGCACATGCATCTTTTGGTAGACGAGATTGAAGTTTTCTGCAAAACCACAAGATGTGCATGCAAATGGTGCTTTTCGCAGAACGCGCACGTGGATTTCTACCAAACAACGTGCTAAGCATGCCGATGCTGCTCTTTTTAGCACCCGCGGACAGATTCGTGCGAAAACGCGTTTTAAGCATGCACATGCATCTTTTGGTAGACGAGATTGAAGTTTTCTGCAAAACCACAAGATGTGCATGCAAATGGTGCTTTTCGCAGAACGCGCACGTGGATTTCTACCAAACAACGTGCTAAGCATGCCGATGCTGCTCTTTTTAGCACCCGCGCACGGATTTGTGCGAAAACGCGTTTTAAGCATGCACATGCATCTTTTGGTAGACGAGATTGAAGTTTTCTGCAAAACCACAAGATGTGCATGCAAATGGTGCTTTTCGCAGAACGCGCACGTGGATTTCTACCAAACAACGTGCTAAGCATGTCGATGCTGCTCTTTTTAGCACCCGCGGACGGATTCGTGCGAAAACGCGTTTTAAGCATGCACATGCATCTTTTGGTAGACGAGATTGAAGTTTTCTGCAAAACCACAAGATGTGCATGCAAATGGTGCTTTTCGCAGAACGCGCACGTGGATTTCTACCAAACAACGTGCTAAGCATGCCGATGCTGCTCTTTTTAGCACCCACGCACGGATTCGTGCGAAAACGCGTTTTAAGCATGCACATGCATCTTTTGGTAGACGAGATTGAAGTTTTCTGCAAAACCACAAGATGTGCATGCAAATGGTGCTTTTCGCAGAACGCGCACGTGGATTTCTACCAAACAACGTGCTAAGCATGCCGATGCTGCTCTTTTTAGCACCCGCGCACGGATTCGTGCGAAAATGCGTTTTAAGCATGCACATGCATCT
This sequence comes from Dermacentor andersoni, assembly GCF_023375885.2. Taxonomy (NCBI): domain Eukaryota; kingdom Metazoa; phylum Arthropoda; class Arachnida; order Ixodida; family Ixodidae; genus Dermacentor; species Dermacentor andersoni. The sequence continues at coordinate 9,085 of NW_027315381.1, read as the reverse complement.
TTTGGTAGACGAGATTGAAGTTTTCTGCAAAACCACAAGATGTGCATGCAAATGGTGCTTTTCGCAGAACGCGCACGTGGATTTCTACCAAACAACGTGCTAAGCATGCCGATGCTGCTCTTTTTAGCAGCCGCGCACGGATTCGTGCGAAAGCGCGTTTTAAGCATGCACATGCATCTTTTGGTAGACGAGATTGAAGTTTTCTGCAAAACCACAAAATGTGCATGCAAATGGTGCTTTTCGCAGAACGCGCACGTGGATTTCTACCAAACAACGTGCTAAGCATGCCGATGCTGCTCTTTTTAGCACCCGCGCACGGATTCGTGCAAAAACGCGTTTTAAGCATGCACATGCATCTTTTGGTAGACGAGATTGAAGTTTTCGGCAAAACCACAAGATGTGCACGCAAATGGTGCTTTTCGCAGAACGCCCACGTGGATTTCTACCAAACAACGTGCTAAGCATGCCGATGCTGCTCTTTTTAGCACCCGCGCACGGATTTGTGCGAAAACGCGTTTTAAGCATGCACATGCATCTTTTGGTAGACGAGATTGAAGTTTTCTGCAAAACCACAAGATGTGCATGCAAATGGTGCTTTTCGCAGAACGCGCACGTGCATTTCTACCAAACAACGTGCTAAGCATGCCGATGCTGCTCTTTTTAGCACCCGCGCACGGATTCGTGCGAAAACGCGTTTTAAGCATGCACTTGCATCTTTTGGTAGACGCGGATGAAGTTTTCTGCAAAACCACCTGATGTGCATGCAAATGGTGCTTTTGGCAGAACGCGCACGTGGATTTCTACCAAACGACGTGCTAAGCATGCCGATGCTGCTCTTTTTAGCACCCACGCACGGATTCGTGCGAAAACGCGTTTTAAGCATGCACATGCATCTTTTGGTAGACGCGGATGAAGTTTTCTGCAAAACCACAAGATGTGCATGCAAATGGTGCTCTTGGCAGAACGCGCACGTGGATTTCTACCAAACGACGTGCAAAGCATGCCGATGCTGCTCTTTTTAGCACCCGGGCACGGATTTGTGCGAAAACGCGTTTTAAGCATGCACATGCATCTTTTGGTAGACGAGATTGAAGTTTTCTGCAAAACCACAAGATGTGCATGCAAATGGTGCTTTTCGCAGAACGCGCACGCGGATTTCTACCAAACAACGTGCTAAGCATGCCGATGCTGCTCTTTTTAGCACCCGCGCACGGATTCGTGCGAAAACGCGTTTTAAGCATGCACATGCATCTTTTGGTAGACGAGATTGAAGTTTTCTGCAAAACCACAATATGTGCATGCAAATGGTGCTTTTCGCAGAACGCGCACGTGGATTTCTACCAAACAACGTGCTAAGCATGCCGATGCAGCTCTTTTTAGCACCCGCGCACGGATTCGTGCGAAAACGCGTTTTAAGCATGCACATGCATCTTTTGGTAGACGAGATTGAAGTTTTCTGCAAAACCACAAGATGTGCATGCAAATGGTGCTTTTCGCAGAACGCGCACGTGGATTTCTACCAAACAACGTGCTATGCATGCCGATGCTGCTCTTTTTAGCACCCGCGGACGGATTCGTGCGAAAACGCGTTTTAAGCATGCACATGCATCTTTTGGTAGACGAGATTGAAGTTTTCTGCAAAACCACAAGATGTGCATGCAAATGGTGCTTTTCGCAGAACGCGCACGTGGATTTCTACCAAACAACGTGCTAAGCATGCCGATGCTGCTCTTTTTAGCACCCGCGCACGGATTCGTGCGAAAACGCGTTTTAAGCATGCACATGCATCTTTTGGTAGACGAGATTGAAGTTTTCTGCAAAACCACAAAATGTGCATGCAAATGGTGCTTTTCGCAGAACGCCCACGTGGATTTCTACCAAACAACGTGCTAAGCATGCCGATGCTGCTCTTTTTAGCACCCGCGCACGGATTTGTGCGAAAACGCGTTTTAAGCATGCACATGAATCTTTTGGTAGACGAGATTGAAGTTTTCTGCAAAACCACAAGATGTGCATGCAAATGGTGCTTTTCGCAGAACGCGCACGTGGATTTCTACCAAACAACGTGCTAAGCATGCCGATGCTGCTCTTTTTAGCACCCGCGCACGGATTCGTGCGAAAACGCGTTTCAAGCATGCACATGCATCTTTTGGTAGACGAGATTGAAGTTTTCTGCAAAACCACAAGATGTGCATGCAAATGGTGCTTTTCGCAGAACGCGCACGTGGATTTCTACCAAACAACGTGCTAAGCATGCCTATGCTGCTCTTTTTAGCACCCGCGCACGGATTCGTGCGAAAACGCGTTTTAAGCATGCACATGCATCTTTTGGTAGATGAGATTGAAGTTTTCTGCAAAACTACAAGATGTGCATGCAAATGGTGCTTTTCGCAGAACGCGCACGTGGATTTCTACCAAACAACGTGCTAAGCATGCCGATGCTGCTCTTTTTAGCACCCGCGCACGGATTCGTGCGAAAACGCGTTTTAAGCATGCACATGCATCTTTTGGTAGACGAGATTGAAGTTTTCTGCAAAACCACAAGATGTGCATGCAAATGGTGCTTTTCGCAGAACGCCCACGTGGATTTCTACCAAACAACGTGCTAAGCATGCCGATGCTGCTCTTTTTAGCACCCGCGCACGGATTTGTGCGAAAACGCGTTTTAAGCATGCACATGCATCTTTTGGTAGACGGGATTGAAGTTTTCTGCAAAACCACAAGATGTGCATGCAAATGGTGCTTTTCGCAGAACGCGCACGTGGATTTCTACCAAACAACGTGCTAAGCATGCCGATGCTGCTCTTTTTAGCACCCGCGCACGGATTCGTGCGAAAACGCGTTTTAAGCATGCACATGCATCTTTTGGTAGACGAGATTGAAGTTTTCTGCAAAACCACAAGATGTGCATGCAAATGGTGCTTTTCGCAGAACGCCCACGTGGATTTCTACCAAACAACGTTCTAAGCATGCCGATGCTGCTCTTTTTAGCACCCGCGCACGGATTTGTGCGAAAACGCGTTTTAAGCATGCACATGCATCTTTTGGTAGACGAGATTGAAGTTTTCTGCAAAACCACAAGATGTGCATGCAAATGGTGCTTTTCGCAGAACGCGCACGTGGATTTCTACCAAACAACGTGCTAAGCATGCCGATGCTGCTCTTTTTAGCACCCGCGGACAGATTCGTGCGAAAACGCGTTTTAAGCATGCACATGCATCTTTTGGTAGACGAGATTGAAGTTTTCTGCAAAACCACAAGATGTGCATGCAAATGGTGCTTTTCGCAGAACGCGCACGTGGATTTCTACCAAACAACGTGCTAAGCATGCCGATGCTGCTCTTTTTAGCACCCGCGCACGGATTTGTGCGAAAACGCGTTTTAAGCATGCACATGCATCTTTTGGTAGACGAGATTGAAGTTTTCTGCAAAACCACAAGATGTGCATGCAAATGGTGCTTTTCGCAGAACGCGCACGTGGATTTTCTACCAAACAACGTGCTAAGCATGTCGATGCTGCTCTTTTTAGCACCCGCGGACGGATTCGTGCGAAAACGCGTTTTAAGCATGCACATGCATCTTTTGGTAGACGAGATTGAAGTTTTCTGCAAAACCACAAGATGTGCATGCAAATGGTGCTTTTCGCAGAACGCGCACGTGGATTTCTACCAAACAACGTGCTAAGCATGCCGATGCTGCTCTTTTTAGCACCCACGCACGGATTCGTGCGAAAACGCGTTTTAAGCATGCACATGCATCTTTTGGTAGACGAGATTGAAGTTTTCTGCAAAACCACAAGATGTGCATGCAAATGGTGCTTTTCGCAGAACGCGCACGTGGATTTCTACCAAACAACGTGCTAAGCATGCCGATGCTGCTCTTTTTAGCACCCGCGCACGGATTCGTGCGAAAACGCGTTTTAAGCATGCACATGCATCTTTTGGTAGACGAGATTGAAGTTTTCTGCAAAACCACAAGATGTGCATGCAAATGGTGCTTTTCGCAGAACGCGCACGTGGATTTCTACCAAACAACGTGCTAAGCATGCCGATGCTGCTCTTTTTAGCAGCCGCGCACGGATTCGTGCGAAAGCGCGTTTTAAGCATGCACATGCATCTTTTGGTAGATGAGATTGAAGTTTTCTGCAAAACCACAAAATGTGCATGCAAATGGTGCTTTTCGCAGAACGCGCACGTGGATTTCTACCAAACAACGTGCTAAGCATGCCGATGCTGCTCTTTTTAGCACCCGCGCACGGATTCGTGCAAAAACGCGTTTTAAGCATGCACATGCATCTTTTGGTAGACGAGATTGAAGTTTTCTGCAAAACCACAAGATGTGCACGCAAATGGTGCTTTTCGCAGAACGCCCACGTGGATTTCTACCAAACAACGTGCTAAGCATGCCGATGCTGCTCTTTTTAGCACCCGCGCACGGATTTGTGCGAAAACGCGTTTTAAGCATGCACATGCATCTTTTGGTAGACGAGATTGAAGTTTTCTGCAAAACCACAAGATGTGCATGCAAATGGTGCTTTTCGCAGAACGCGCACGTGGATTTCTACCAAACAACGTGCTAAGCATGCCGATGCTGCTCTTTTTAGCACCCGCGCACGGATTCGTGCGAAAACGCGTTTTAAGCATGCACATGCATCTTTTGGTAGACGAGATTGAAGTTTTCTGCAAAACCACAAGATGTGCATGCAAATGGTGCTTTTCGCAGAACGCGCACGTGGATTTCTACCAAACAACGTGCTAAGCATGCCGATGCTGCTCTTTTTAGCACCCGCGCACGGATTCGTGCGAAAACGCGTTTTAAGCATGCACATGCATCTTTTGGTAGACGCGGCTGAAGTTTTCTGCAAAACCACCTGATGTGCATGCAAATGGTGCTTTTGGCAGAACGCGCACGTGGATTTCTACCAAACGACGTGCTAAGCATGCCGATGCTGCTCTTTTTAGCACCCACGCACGGATTCGTGCGAAAACGCGTTTTAAGCATGCACATGCATCTTTTGGTAGACGCGGATGAAGTTTTCTGCAAAACCACAAGATGTGCATGCAAATGGTGCTCTTGGCAGAACGCGCACGTGGATTTCTACCAAACGACGTGCAAAGCATGCCGATGCTGCTCTTTTTAGCACCCGCGCACGGATTTGTGCGAAAACGCGTTTTAAGCATGCACATGCATCTTTTGGTAGACGAGATTGAAGTTTTCTGCAAAACCACAAGATGTGCATGCAAATGGTGCTTTTCGCAGAACGCGCACGCGGATTTCTACCAAACAACGTGCTAAGCATGCCGATGCTGCTCTTTTTAGCACCCGCGCACGGATTCGTGCGAAAACGCGTTTTAAGCATGCACATGCATCTTTTGGTAGAAGAGATTGAAGTTTTCTGCAAAACCACAATATGTGCATGCAAATGGTGCTTTTCGCAGAACGCGCACGTGGATTTCTACCAAACAACGTGCTAAGCATGCCGATGCAGCTCTTTTTAGCACCCGCGCACGGATTCGTGCGAAAACGCGTTTTTAAGCATGCACATGCATCTTTTGGTAGACGAGATTGAAGTTTTCTGCAAAACCACAAGATGTGCATGCAAATGGTGCTTTTCGCAGAACGCGCACGTGGATTTCTACCAAACAACGTGCTAAGCATGCCGATTGCTGCTCTTTTTAGCACCCGCGCACGGATTCGTGCGAAAACGCGTTTTAAGCATGCACATGCATCTTTTGGTAGACGAGATTGAAGTTTTCTGCAAAACCACAAGATGTGCATGCAAATGGTGCTTTTCGCAGAACGCGCACGTGGATTTCTACCAAACAACGTGCTAAGCATGCCGATGCTGCTCTTTTTAGCACCCGCGGACGGATTCGTGCGAAAACGCGTTTTAAGCATGCACATGCATCTTTTGGTAGACGAGATTGAAGTTTTCTGCAAAACCACAAGATGTGCATGCAAATGGTGCTTTTCGCAGAACGCGCACGTGGATTTCTACCAAACAACGTGCTAAGCATGCCGATGCTGCTCTTTTTAGCACCCGCGCACGGATTCGTGCGAAAACGCGTTTTAAGCATGCACATGCATCTTTTGGTAGACGAGATTGAAGTTTTCTGCAAAACCACAAGATGTGCATGCAAATGGTGCTTTTCGCAGAACGCCCACGTGGATTTCTACCAAACAACGTGCTAAGCATGCCGATGCTGCTCTTTTTAGCACCCGCGCACGGATTTGTGCGAAAACGCGTTTTAAGCATGCACATGCATCTTTTGGTAGACGAGATTGAAGTTTTCTGCAAAACCACAAGATGTGCATGCAAATGGTGCTTTTCGCAGAACGCGCACGTGGATTTCTACCAAACAACGTGCTAAGCATGCCGATGCTGCTCTTTTTAGCACCCGCGCACGGATTCGTGCAAAAACGAGATTTAAGCATGCACATGCATCTTTTGGTAGACGAGATTGAAGTTTTCTGCAAAACCACAAGATGTGCACGCAAATGGTGCTTTTCGCAGAACGCCCACGTGGATTTCTACCAAACAACGTGCTAAGCATGCCGATGCTGCTCTTTTTAGCACCCGCGCACGGATTTGTGCGAAAACGCGTTTTAAGCATGCACATGCATCTTTTGGTAGACGAGATTGAAGTTTTCTGCAAAACCACAAGATGTGCATGCAAATGGTGCTTTTCGCAGAACGCGCACGTGGATTTCTACCAAACAACGTGCTAAGCATGCCGATGCTGCTCTTTTTAGCACCCGCGCACGGATTCGTGCGAAAACGCGTTTTAAGCATGCACATGCATCTTTTGGTAGACGAGATTGAAGTTTTCTGCAAAACCACAAGATGTGCATGCAAATGGTGCTTTTCGCAGAACGCCCACGTGGATTTCTACCAAACAACGTGCTAAGCATGCCGATGCTGCTCTTTTTAGCACCCGCGCACGGATTTGTGCGAAAACGCGTTTTAAGCATGCACATGCATCTTTTGGTAGACGCGGATGAAGTTTTCTGCAAAACCACAAGATGTGCATGCAAATGGTGCTCTTGGCAGAACGCACACGTGGATTTCTACCAAACGACGTGCTAAGCATGCCGATGCTGCTCTTTTTAGCACCCGCGCACGGATTTGTGCGCAAACACGTTTTATGCATGCACATGCATCTTTTGGTAGACGAGATTGAAGTTTTCTGCAAAACCACAAGATGTGCATGCAAATGGTGCTTTTCGCAGAACGCGCACGTGGATTTCTACCAAACAACGTGCTAAGCATGCCGATGCTGCTCTTTTTAGCACCCGCGCACGGATTCGTGCGAAAACGCGTTTTAAGCATGCACATGCATCTTTTGGTAGACGAGATTGAAGTTTTCTGCAAAACCACAAGATGTGCATGCAAATGGTGCTTTTCGCAGAACGCGCACGTGGATTTCTACCAACAACGTGCTAAGCATGCCGATTGCTGCTCTTTTTAGCACCCGCGCACGGATTCGTGCGAAAACGCGTTTTTAAGCATGCACATGCATCTTTTGGTAGACGAGATTGAAGTTTTCTGCAAAACCACAAGATGTGCATGCAAATGGTGCTTTTCGCAGAACGCGCACGTGGATTTCTACCAAACAACGTGCTAAGCATGCGACGATGCTGCTCTTTTTAGCACCCGCGCACGGATTCGTGCGAAAACGCGTTTTAAGCATGCACATGCACCTTGGGAGCTATGCAAAGGGGGAAGGCAGCTGGGGAGGATCAGGTAACAGCAGATTTGCTGAAGGATGGTGGGCAGATTGTTCTAGAAAAACTGGCCAGCCTCTATACGCAATGCCTCAAGACCTCGAGCGTACCGGAATCTTGGAAGAACGCTAACATAATCCTAATCCATAAGAAAGGCGACGCCAAAGACTTGAAAAATTATAGACCGATCAGCTTACTGTCCGTTGCCTACAAAGTATTTACTAAGGTAATTGCAAATAGAATCCGGAACACCTTAGACTTCCGTCAACCAAAGGGACCAGGCAGGATTCCGTAAAGGCTACTCAACAATAGATCATATTCACACTATCAATCAGGTGATAGAGAAATGTGCGGAATATAACCAACCATTATATATAGCTTTCATTGATTACGAGAAAGCGTTTGATTCAGTCGAAACCTCAGCAGTCATGGAGGCATTGCGGAATCAGGGTGTAGACGAGCCATATGTAAAAATACTGAAAGATATCTATAGTGGCTCCACAGCCACTGTACTCCTCCATAAAGAAAGCAACAAAATCCCAATAAAGAAAGGCGTCAGGCAGGGAGATACGATCTCTCCAATGCTATTCACAGCGTGTTTACAGGAGGTATTCAGAGACCTGGATTGGGAAGAATTGGGGATAAGAGTAAATGGAGAATACCTTAGTAACTTGCGCTTCGCTGATGATATTGCCTTGCTTAGTAACTCAGGGGACCAACTGCAATGCATGCTCACTGATCTGGAGAGGCAGAGCAGAAGGGTGGGACTAAAAATGAATCTGCAGAAAACTAAAGTAATGTTTAACAGTCTCGGAAGGGAACAGCAGTTTACGATAGGTAGCGAGGCACTGGAAGTGGTAAGAGAATACATCTACTTAGGACAGGTAGTGACTGCTGATCCAGATCATGAGAGTGAAATAATCAGAAGAATAAGAATGGGCTGGGGTGCGTTTGGCAGGCATTCGCAGATCATGAACAGCAGGTTGCCATTATCCCTCAAGAGAAAAGTGTATAACAGCTGTGTCTTACCAGTACTCACGTACGGGGCAGAAACCTGGAGGCTTACGAAAAGGGTTCTACTTAAATTGAGGACGACGCAACGAGCTATGGAAAGAAAAATGATAGAACGTTAAGGGATAAGAAAAGAGCAGATTGGGTGAGGGAACAAACGCGCGTTAATGACATCTTAGTTGAAATCAAGAAAAAGAAATGGGCATGGGCAGGACATGTAATGAGGAGGGAAGATAACCGATGGTCATTAAGGGTTACGGACTGGATTCCGAGGGAAGGGAAGCGTAGCAGGGGGCGACAGAAAGTTAGGTGGGCAGATGAGATTAGGAAGTTTGGAGGGTCAACATGG
>NW_027315380.1:0-34816 GCF_023375885.2 Dermacentor andersoni | reverse complement strand
TGCTTAAAACGCGCTTTCGCACGAATCCGTGCGCGGGTGCTAAAAAGAGCAGCATCGGCATGCTTAGCACGTTGTTTGGTATAAATCCACGTGCGCGTTCTGCGAAAAGCACCATTTGCATGCACATCTTGTGGTTTTGCAGAAAACTTCAATCTCGTCTACCAAAAGATGCATGTGCATGCTTAAAATGCGTTTTCGCACGAATCCGTGGGCGGGTGCTAAAAAGAGCAGCATCGGCATGCTTAGCACGTTGTTTGGTAGAAATCCACGTGCGCGTTCTGCGAAAAGCACCATTTGCATGCACATCTTGTGGTTTTGCAGAAAACTTCAATCTCGTCTACCAAAAGATGCATGCGCATGCTTAAAACGCGTTTTCGCACGAATCCGTGCGCGGGTGCTAAAAAGAGCAGCATCGGCATGCTTAGCACGTTGTTTGGTAGAAATCCACGTGCGCGTTCTGCGAAAAGCACCATTTGCACGCACATCTTGTGGTTTTGCAGAAAACTTCAATCTCGTCTACCAAAAGATGCATGTGCATGCTTGAAACGCGTTTTCGCACGAAACCGTGCGCGGGTGCTAAAAAGAGCAGCATCGGCATGCTTAGCACGTTGTTTGGTAGAACTCCACGTGCGCGTTGTGCGAAAAGCAACATTTGCATGCACATCTTGCGGTTTTGCAGAAAACTTCAATCTCGTCTACCAAAAGATGCATGTGCATGCTTAAAACGCGTTTTCGCACGAATCCGTGCGCGGGTGCTAAAAAGAGCAGCATCGGCATGCTTAGCACGTCGTTTGGTAGAAATCCACGTACGCGTTCTGCCAAGAGCACCATTTGCATGCACATCTTGTGGTTTTGCAGAAAACTTCAATCTCGTCTACCAAAAGATGCATGTGCATGCTTAAAACGCGTTTTCGCACAAATCCGTGCGCGGGTGCTAAAAAGAGCAGCATCGGCATGCTTAGCACGTTGTTTGGTAGAAATCCACGTGCGCGTTCTGCGAAAAGCACCATTTGCATGCACATCTTGTGGTTTTGCAGAAAACTTCAATCTCGTCTACCAAAAGATGCATGTGCATGCTTAAAACGCGTTTTCGCACAAATCCGTGCGCGGGTGCTAAAAAGAGCAGCATCGGCATGCTTAGCACGTTGTTGGGTAGAAATCCACGTGGGCGTTCTGCGAAAAGCACCATTTGCATGCACATCTTGTGGTTTTGCAGAAAACTTCAATCTCGTCTACCAAAAGATGCATGTGCATGCTTAAAACGCGTTTTCGCACGAATCCATGCGCGGGTGCTAAAAAGAGCAGCATCGGCATGCTTAGCACGTTGTTTGGTAGAAATCCACGTGCGCGTTCAGCGAAAAGCACCATTTGCATGCACATCTTGTGGTTTTGCAGAAAACTTCATCCGCGTCTACCAAAAGATGCATGTGCATGCTTAAAACGCGTTTTCGCACAAATACGTGCGCGGGTGCTAAAAAGAGCAGCATCGGCATGCTTAGCACGTTGTTTGGTAGAAATCCACGTGGGCGTTCTGCGAAAAGCACCATTTGCATGCACATCTTGTGGTTTTGCAGAAAACTTCAATCTCGTCTACCAAAAGATGCATGTGCATGCTTAAAACGCGTTTTCGCACGAATCCGTGCGCGGGTGCTAAAAAGAGCAGCATCGGCATGCTTAGCACGTTGTTTGGTAGAAATCCACGTGCGCGTTCTGCGAAAAGCAGCATTTGCATGCACATCTTGTGGTTTTGCAGAAAACTTCAATCTCGTCTACCAAAAGATGCATGTGCATGCTTAAAACGCGTTTTCGCACGAATCCGTGCGCGGGTGCTAAAAAGAGCAGCATCGGCATGCTTAGCACGTTGTTTGGTAGAAATCCACGTGCGCGTTCTGCGAAAAGCACCATTTGCATGCACATCTTGTGGTTTTGCAGAAAACTTCAATCTCGTCTACCAAAAGATGCATGTGCATGCTTAAAACGCGTTTTCGCACGAATCCGTGCGCGGGTGCTAAAAAGAGCAGCATCGGCATGCTTAGCACGTTGTTTGGTAGAAATCCACGTGCGCGTTCTGCGAAAAGCACCATTTGCATGCACATCTTCTGGTTTTGCAGAAAACTTCAATCTCGTCTACCAAAAGATGCATGTGCATGCTTAAAACGCGTTTTCGCACGAATCCGTGCGCGGGTGCTAAAAAGAGCAGCATCGGCATGCTTAGCACGTTGTTTGGTAGAAATCCACGTGCGCGTTCTGCGAAAAGCAGCATTTGCATGCACATCTTGTGGTTTTGCAGAAAACTTCAATCTCGTCTACCAAAAGATGCATGTGCATGCTTAAAACGCGTTTTCGCACGAATCCGTGCGCGGGTGCTAAAAAGAGCAGCATCGGCATGCTTAGCACGTTGTTTGGTAGAAATCCACGTGGGCGTTCTGCGAAAAGCACCATTTGCATGCACATCTTGTGGTTTTGCAGAAAACTTCATCCGCGTCTACCAAAAGATGCATGTGCATGCTTAAAACGCGTTTTCGCACGAATCCGTGCGCGGGTGCTAAAAAGAGCAGCATCGGCATGCTTAGCACGTCGTTTGGTAGAAATCCACGTGCGCGTTCTGCCAAAAGCACCATTTGCATGCACATCTTGTGGTTTTGCAGAAAACTTCATCCGCGTCTACCAAAAGATGCATGTGCATGCTTTAAACGCGTTTTCGCACGAATCCGTGCGCGGGTGCTAAAAAGAGCAGCATCGACATGCTTAGCACGTTGTTTGGTAGAAATCCACGTGCGCGTTCTGCGAAAAGCACCATTTGCATGCACATCTTGTGGTTTTGCAGAAAACTTCAATCTCGTCTACCAAAAGATGCATGTGCATGCTTAAAACGCGTTTTCGCACAAATCCGTGCGCGGGTGCTAAAAAGAGCAGCATCGGCATGCTTAGCACGTTGTTTGGTAGAAATCCACGTGGGCGTTCTGCGAAAAGCACCATTTGCATGCACATCTTGTGGTTTTGCAGAAAACTTCAATCTCGTCTACCAAAAGATGCATGTGCATGCTTAAAACGCGTTTTCGCACGAATCCATGCGCGGGGTGCTAAAAAGAGCAGCACCGGCATGCTTAGCACGTTGTTTGGTAGAAATCCACGTGCGCGTTCTGCGAAAAGCACCATTTGCATGCACATCTTGTGGTTTTGCAGAAAACTTCATCCGCGTCTACCAAAAGATGCATGTGCATGCTTAAAACGCGTTTTCGCACGAATCCGTGCGCGGGTGCTAAAAAGAGCAGCATCGGCATGCTTAGCACGTTGTTTGGTAGAAATCCACGTGCGCGTTCTGCGAAAAGAACCATTTGCATGCACATCTTGTGGTTTTGCAGAAAACTTCAATCTCGTCTACCAAAAGATGCATGTGCATGCTTAAAACGCGTTTTCGCACAAATCCGTGCGCGGGTGCTAAAAAGAGCAGCATCGGCATGCTTAGCACGTTGTTTGGTAGAAATCCACGTGGGCGTTCTGAGAAAAGCACCATTTGCATGCACATCTTGTGGTTTTGCAGAAAACTTCATCCGCGTCTACCAAAAGATGCATGTGCATGCTTAAAACGCGTTTTCGCACGAATCCATGCGCGGGTGCTAAAAAGAGCAGCATCGGCATGCTTAGCACGTCGTTTGGTAGAAATCCACGTGCGCGTTCTGCCAAAAGCACCATTTGCATGCACATCTTGTGGTTTTGCAGAAAACTTCATCCGCGTCTACCAAAAGATGCATGTGCATGCTTAAAACGCGTTTTCGCACGAATCCGTGCGCGGGTGCTAAAAAGAGCAGCATCGGCATGCTTAGCACGTTGTTTGGTAGAAATCCACGTGCGCGTTCTGCGAAAAGCACCATTTGCATGCACATCTTGTGGTTTTGCAGAAAACTTCAATCTCGTCTACCAAAAGATGCATGTGCATGCTTAAAACGCGTTTTCGCACGAATCCGTGCGCGGGTGCTAAAAAGAGCAGCATCGGCATGCTTAGCACGTTGTTTGGTAGAAATCCACGTGGGCGTTCTGCGAAAAGCACCATTTGCATGCACATCTTGTGGTTTTGCAGAAAACTTCATCCGCGTCTACCAAAAGATGCATGTGCATGCTTAAAACGCGTTTTCGCACGAATCCGTGCGCGGGTGCTAAAAAGAGCAGCATCGGCATGCTTAGCACGTCGTTTGGTAGAAATCCACGTGCGCGTTCTGCCAAAAGCACCATTTGCATGCACATCTTGTGGTTTTGCAGAAAACTTCATCCGCGTCTACCAAAAGATGCATGTGCATGCTTAAAACGCGTTTTCGCACGAATCCGTGCGCGGGTGCTAAAAAGAGCAGCATCGGCATGCTTAGCACGTTGTTTGGTAGAAATCCACGTGCGCGTTCTGCGAAAAGCACCATTTGCATGCACATCTTGTGGTTTTGCAGAAAACTTCAATCTCGTCTACCAAAAGATGCATGTGCATGCTTAAAACGCGTTTTCGCACGAATCCATGCGCGGGTGCTAAAAAGAGCAGCACCGGCATGCTTAGCACGTTGTTTGGTAGAAATCCACGTGCGCGTTCTGCGAAAAGCACCATTTGCATGCACATCTTGTGGTTTTGCAGAAAACTTCATCCGCGTCTACCAAAAGATGCATGTGCATGCTTAAAACGCGTTTTCGCACGAATCCGTGCGCGGGTGCTAAAAAGAGCAGCATCGGCATGCTTAGCACGTTGTTTGGTAGAAATCCACGTGCGCGTTCTGCGAAAAGCACCATTTGCATGCACATCTTGTGGTTTTGCAGAAAACTTCAATCTCGTCTACCAAAAGATGCATGTGCATGCTTAAAACGCGTTTTCGCACAAATCCGTGCGCGGGTGCTAAAAAGAGCAGCATCGGCATGCTTAGCACGTTGTTTGGTAGAAATCCACGTGGGCGTTCTGAGAAAAGCACCATTTGCATGCACATCTTGTGGTTTTGCAGAAAACTTCATCCGCGTCTACCAAAAGATGCATGTGCATGCTTAAAACGCGTTTTCGCACGAATCCATGCGCGGGTGCTAAAAAGAGCAGCATCGGCATGCTTAGCACGTCGTTTGGTAGAAATCCACGTGCGCGTTCTGCCAAAAGCACCATTTGCATGCACATCTTGTGGTTTTGCAGAAAACTTCATCCGCGTCTACCAAAAGATGCATGTGCATGCTTAAAACGCGTTTTCGCACGAATCCGTGCGCGGGTGCTAAAAAGAGCAGCATCGGCATGCTTAGCACGTTGTTTGGTAGAAATCCACGTGCGCGTTCTGCGAAAAGCACCATTTGCATGCACATCTTGTGGTTTTGCAGAAAACTTCAATCTCGTCTACCAAAAGATGCATGTGCATGCTTAAAACGCGTTTTCGCACGAATCCGTGCGCGGGTGCTAAAAAGAGCAGCATCGGCATGCTTAGCACGTTGTTTGGTAGAAATCCACGTGCGCGTTCTGCGAAAAGCACCATTTGCATGCACATCTTGTGGTTTTGCAGAAAACTTCAATCTCGTCTACCAAAAGATGCATGTGCATGCTTGAAACGCGTTTTTGCACGAATCCGTGCGCGGGTGCTAAAAAGAGCAGCATCGGCATGCTTAGCACGTTGTTTGGTAGAACTCCACGTGCGCGTTGTGCGAAAAGCACCATTTGCATGCACATCTTGCGGTTTTGCAGAAAACTTCAATCTCGTCTACCAAAAGATGCATGTGCATGCTTAAAACGCGTTTTCGCACGAATCCGTGCGCGGGTGCTAAAAAGAGCAGCATTGGCATGCTTAGCACGTCGTTTGGTAGAAATCCACGTACGCGTTCTGCCAAGAGCACCATTTGCATGCACATCTTGTGGTTTTGCAGAAAACTTCAATCTCGTCTACCAAAAGATGCATGTGCATGCTTTAAACGCGTTTTCGCACAAATCCGTGCGCGGGTGCTAAAAAGAGCAGCATCGGCATGTTTAGCACGTCGTTTGGTAGAAATCCACGTGCGCGTTCTGCCAAGAGCACCATTTGCATGCACATCTTGTGGTTTTGCAGAAAACTTCATCCGCGTCTACCAAAAGATGCATGTGCATGCTTAAAGCGCGTTTTCGCACGAATCCGTGCGCGGGTGCTAAAAAGAGCAGCATCGGCATGCTTAGCACGTCGTTTGGTAGAAATCCACGTGCGCGTTCTGCCAAAAGCACCATTTGCATGCACATCTTGTGGTTTTGCAGAAAACTTCAATCTCGTCTACCAAAAGATGCATGTGCATGCTTAAAACGCGTTTTCGCACGAATCCGTGCGCGGGTGCTAAAAAGAGCAGCATCGGCATGCTTAGCACGTTGTTTGGTAGAAATCCACGTGCGCGTTCTGCCAAGAGCACCATTTGCATATACATATTGTGGTTTTGCAGAAAACTTCAATCTCGTCTACCAAAAGATGCATGTGCATGCTTAAAACGCGTTTTCGCACGAATCCGTGCGCGGGTGCTAAAAAGAGCAGCATCGGCATGCTTAGCACGTTGTTTGGTAGAAATCCACGTGCGCGTTCTGCGAAAAGCACCATTTGCATGCACATCTTGTGGTTTTGCAGAAAACTTCAATCTCGTCTACCGAAAGATGCATGTGCATGCTTAAAACGCGCTTTCGCACGAATCCGTGCGCGGGTGCTAAAAAGAGCAGCATCGGCATGCTTAGCACGTTGTTTGGTAGAAATCCACGTGCGCGTTCTGCGAAAAGCACCATTTGCATGCACATCTTGTGGTTTTGCAGAAAACTTCAATCTCGTCTACCAAAAGATGCATGTGCATGCTTAAAACGCGTTTTCGCACGAATCCGTGCGCGGGTGCTAAAAAGAGCAGCATCGGCATGCTTAGCACGTTGTTTGGTAGAAATCCACGTGCGCGTTCTGCGAAAAGCACCATTTGCATGCACATCTTGTGGTTTTGCAGAAAACTTCAATCTCGTCTACCAAAAGATGCATGTGCATGCTTAAAACGCGTTTTCGCACGAATCCGTGCGCGGGTGCTAAAAAGAGCAGCATCGGCATGCTTAGCACGTTGTTTGGTAGAAATCCACGTGCGCGTTCTGCGAAAAGCACCATTTGCATGCACATCTTGTGGTTTTGCAGAAAACTTCAATCTCGTCTACCAAAAGATGCATGTGCATGCTTAAAACGCGTTTTCGCACGAATCCGTGCGCGGGTGCTAAAAAGAGCAGCATCGGCATGCTTAGCACGTTGTTTGGTAGAACTCCACGTGCGCGTTGTGCGAAAAGCACCATTTGCATGCACATCTTGCGGTTTTGCAGAAAACTTCAATCTCGTCTACCAAAAGATGCATGTGCATGCTTAAAACGCGTTTTCGCACAAATCCGTGCGCGGGTGCTAAAAAAAGCAGCATCGGCATGCTTAGCACGTTGTTTGGTAGAAATCCACGTGGGCGTTCTGCGAAAAGCACCATTTGCATGCACATCTTGTGGTTTTGCAGAAAACTTCAATCTCGTCTACCAAAAGATGCATGTGCATGCTTAAAACGCGTTTTCGCACGAACCCGTGCGCGGGTGCTAAAAAGAGCAGCATCGGCATGCTTAGCACGTTGTTTGGTAGAAATCCACGTGCGCGTTCTGCGAAAAGCACCATTTGCATGCACATCTTGTGGTTTTGCAGAAAACTTCAATCTCGTCTACCAAAAGATGCATGTGCATGCTTAAAACGCGTTTTCGCACGAATCCGTGCGCGGGTGCTAAAAAGAGCAGCATCGGCATGCTTAGCACGTTGTTTGGTAGAAATCCACGTGCGCGTTCTGCGAAAAGCACCATTTGCATGCACATCTTGTGGTTTTGCAGAAAACTTCAATCTCGTCTACCAAAAGATGCATGTGCATGCTTAAAACGCGTTTTCGCACGAATCCGTGCGCGGGTGCTAAAAAGAGCAGCATCGGCATGCTTAGCACGTCGTTTGGTAGAAATCCACGTGCGCGTTCTGCCAAAAGCACCATTTGCATGCACATCTTGTGGTTTTGCAGAAAACTTCATCCGCGTCTACCAAAAGATGCATGTGCATGCATAAACGCGTTTTCGCGCGAATCCGTGCGCGGGTGCTAAAAAGAGCAGCATCGGCATGCTTAGCACGTCGTTTGGTAGAAATCCACGTGCGCGTTCTGCCAAAAGCACCATTTGCATGCACATCTTGTGGTTTTGCAGAAAACTTCAATCTCGTCTACCAAAAGATGCATGTGCATGCTTAAAACGCGTTTTCGCACAAATCCGTGCGCGGGTGCTAAAAAGAGCAGCATCGGCATGCTTAGCACGTCGTTTGGTAGAAATCCACGTGCGCGTTCTGCCAAGAGCACCATTTGCATGCACATCTTGTGGTTTTGCAGAAAAACTTCATCCGCGTCTACCAAAAGATGCATGTGCATGCTTAAAACGCGTTTTCGCACGAATCCGTGCGCGGGTGCTAAAAAGAGCAGCATCGGCATGCTTAGCACGTTGTTTGGTAGAAATCCACGTGCGCGTTCTGCGAAAAGCACCATTTGCATGCACATCTTGTGCTTTTGCAGAAAACATCCGCGTCTACCAAAAGATGCATGTGCATGCTTAAAACGCGTTTTCGCACGAATCCGTGCGCGGGTGCTAAAAAGAGCAGCATCGGCATGCTTAGCACGTTGTTTGGTAGAAATCCACGTGCGCGTTCTGCGAAAAGCACCATTTGCATGCACATCTTGTGGTTTTGCAGAAAACTTCAATCTCGTCTACCAAAAGATGCATGTGCATGCTTAAAACGCGTTTTCGCACGAATCCGTGCGCGGGTGCTAAAAAGAGCAGCATCGGCATGCTTAGCACGTTGTTTGGTAGAAATCCACGTGCGCGTTCTGCCAAAAGCACCATTTGCATGCACATCTTGTGGTTTTGCAGAAAACTTCATCCGCGTCTACCAAAAGATGCATGTGCATGCTTAAAACGCGTTTTCGCACGAATCCGTGCGCGGGTGCTAAAAAGAGCAGCATCGGCATGCTTAGCACGTTGTTTGGTAGAAATCCACGTGCGCGTTTGCGAAAAGCACCATTTGCATGCACATCTTGTGGTTTTGCAGAAAACTTCAATCTCCTCTACCAAAAGATGCATGTGCATGCTTAAAACGCGTTTTCGCACGAATCCGTGCGCGGGTGCTAAAAAGAGCAGCATCGGCATGCTTAGCACGTTGTTTGGTAGAAATCCACGTGCGCGTTCTGCGAAAAGCACCATTTGCATGCACATCTTGTGGTTTTGCAGAAAACTTCATTCTCGTCTACCAAAAGATGCATGTGCATGCTTAAAACGCGTTTTCGCTCAAATACGTGCGCGGGTGCTAAAAAGAGCAGCATCGGCATGCTTAGCACGTTGTTTGGTAGAAATCCACGTGGGCGTTCTGCGAAAAGCACCATTTGCATGCACATCTTGTGGTTTTGCAGAAAACTTCAATTTCGTCTACCAAAAGATGCATGTGCATGCTTAAAACGCGTTTTCGCACGAATCCGTGCGCGGGTGCTAAAAAGAGCAGCATCGGCATGCTTAGCACGTTGTTTGGTAGAAATCCACGTGCGCGTTCTGCGAAAAGCACCATTTGCATGCACATCTTGTGGTTTTGCAGAAAACTTCAGTCTCGTCTACCAAAATATGCATGTGCATGCTTAAAACGCGTTTTCGCACGAATCCGTGCGCGGGTGCTAAAAAGAGCAGCATCGGCATGCTTAGCACGTTGTTTGGTAGAAATCCACGTGCGCGTTCTGCGAAAAGCACCATTTGCATGCACATATTGTGGTTTTGAGAAAACTTCAATCTCGTCTACCAAAAGATGCATGTGCATGCTTAAAACGCGTTTTCGCACGAATCCGTGCGCGGGTGCTAAAAAGAGCAGCATCGGCATGCTTAGCACGTTGTTTGGTAGAAATCCACGTGCGCGTTCTGCGAAAAGCACCATTTGCATGCACATCTTGTGGTTTTGCAGAAAACTTCAATCTCGTCTACCAAAAGATGCATGTGCATGCTTAAAACGCGTTTTCGCACGAATCCGTGCGCGGGTGCTAAAAAGAGCAGCATCGGCATGCTTAGCACGTTGTTTGGTAGAAATCCACGTGCGCGTTCGGCGAAAAGCACCATTTGCATGCACATCTTGTGGTTTTGCAGAAAACTTCAATCTCGTCTACCAAAAGATGCATGTGCATGCTTAAAATGCGTTTTCGCACGAATCCGTGCGCGGGTGCTAAAAAGAGCAGCATCGGCATGCTTAGCACGTTGTTTGGTAGAAATCCACGTGCGCGTTCTGCGAAAAGCACCATTTGCATGCACATCTTGTGGTTTTGCAGAAAACTTCATCCGCGTCTACCAAAAGATGCATGTGCATGCTTAAAACGCGTTTTCGCACAAATACGTGCGCGGGTGCTAAAAAGAGCAGCATCGGCATGCTTAGCACGTTGTTTGGTAGAAATCCACGTGGGCGTTCTGCGAAAAGCACCATTTGCATGCACATCTTGTGGTTTTGCAGAAAACTTCAATCTCGTCTACCAAAAGATGCATGTGCATGCTTAAAACGCGTTTTCGCACGAATCCGTGCGCGGGTGCTAAAAAGAGCAGCATCGGCATGCTTAGCACGTTGTTTGGTAGAAATCCACGTGCGCGTTCTGCGAAAAGCACCATTTGCATGCACATATTGTGGTTTTGCAGAAAACTTCAATCTCGTCTACCAAAAGATGCATGTGCATGCTTAAAACGCGTTTTCGCACGAATCCGTGCGCGGGTGCTAAAAAGAGCAGCATCGGCATGCTTAGCACGTTGTTTGGTAGAAATCCACGTGCGCGTTCTGCGAAAAGCAGCATTTGCATGCACATCTTGTGGTTTTGCAGAAAACTTCAATCTCGTCTACCAAAAGATGCATGTGCATGCTTAAAACGCGTTTTCGCACGAATCCGTGCGCGGGTGCTAAAAAGAGCAGCATCGGCATGCTTAGCACGTTGTTTGGTAGAAATCCACGTGCGCGTTCTGCGAAAAGCACCATTTGCATGCACATGTTGTGGTTTTGCAGAAAACTTCAATCTCGTCTACCAAAAGATGCATGTGCATGCTTAAAACGCGTTTTCGCACGAATCCGTGCGCGGGTGCTAAAAAGAGCAGCATCGGCATGCTTAGCACGTTGTTTGGTAGAAATCCACGTGCGCGTTCTGCGAAAAGCACCATTTGCATGCACATCTTCTGGTTTTGCAGAAAACTTCAATCTCGTCTACCAAAAGATGCATGTGCATGCTTAAAACGCGTTTTCGCACAAATCCGTGCGGGGGTGCTAAAAAGAGCAGCATCGGCATGCTTAGCACGTTGTTTGGTAGAAATCCACGTGGGCGTTCTGCGAAAAGCACCATTTGCATGCACATCTTGTGGTTTTGCAGAAAACTTCATCCGCGTCTACCAAAAGATGCATGTGCATGCTTAAAACGCGTTTTCGCACGAATCCGTGCGCGGGTGCTAAAAAGAGCAGCATCGGCATGCTTAGCACGTCGTTTGGTAGAAATCCACGTGCGCGTTCTGCCAAAAGCACCATTTGCATGCACATCTTGTGGTTTTGCAGAAAACTTCATCCGCGTCTACCAAAAGATGCATGTGCATGCTTAAAACGCGTTTTCGCACGAATCCGTGCGCGGGTGCTAAAAAGAGCAGCATCGGCATGCTTAGCACGTTGTTTGGTAGAAATCCACGTGCGCGTTCTGCGAAAAGCACCATTTGCATGCACATCTTGTGGTTTTGCAGAAAACTTCAATCTCGTCTACCAAAAGATGCATGTGCATGCTTAAAACGCGTTTTCGCACGAATCCGTGCGCGGGTGCTAAAAAGAGCAGCATCGGCATGCTTAGCACGTTGTTTGGTAGAAATCCACGTGCGCGTTCTGCGAAAAGCACCATTTGCATGCACATCTTCTGGTTTTGCAGAAAACTTCAATCTCGTCTACCAAAAGATGCATGTGCATGCTTAAAACGCGTTTTCGCACGAATCCGTGCGCGGGTGCTAAAAAGAGCAGCATCGGCATGCTTAGCACGTTGTTTGGTAGAAATCCACGTGCGCGTTCTGCGAAAAGCAGCATTTGCATGCACATCTTGTGGTTTTGCAGAAAACTTCAATCTCGTGTACCAAAAGATGCATGTGCATGCTTAAAACGCGTTTTCGCACGAATCCGTGCGCGGGTGCTAAAAAGAGCAGCATCGGCATGCTTAGCACGTTGTTTGGTAGAAATCCACGTGGGCGTTCTGCGAAAAGCACCATTTGCATGCACATCTTGTGGTTTTGCAGAAAACTTCATCCGCGTCTACCAAAAGATGCATGTGCATGCTTAAAACGCGTTTTCGCACGAATCCGTGCGCGGGTGCTAAAAAGAGCAGCATCGGCATGCTTAGCACGTCGTTTGGTAGAAATCCACGTGCGCGTTCTGCCAAAAGCACCATTTGCATGCACATCTTGTGGTTTTGCAGAAAACTTCATCCGCGTCTACCAAAAGATGCATGTGCATGCTTAAAACGCGTTTTCGCACGAATCCGTGCGCGGGTGCTAAAAAGAGCAGCATCGGCATGCTTAGCACGTTGTTTGGTAGAAATCCACGTGCGCGTTCTGCGAAAAGCACCATTTGCATGCACATCTTGTGGTTTTGCAGAAAACTTCAATCTCGTCTACCAAAAGATGCATGTGCATACTTAAAACGCGTTTTCGCACAAATCCGTGCGCGGGTGCTAAAAAGAGCAGCATCGGCATGCTTAGCACGTTGTTTGGTAGAAATCCACGTGGGCGTTCTGCGAAAAGCACCATTTGCATGCACATCTTGTGGTTTTGCAGAAAACTTCAATCTCGTCTACCAAAAGATGCATGTGCATGCTTAAAACGCGTTTTCGCACGAATCCATGCGCGGGTGCTAAAAAGAGCAGCACCGGCATGCTTAGCACGTTGTTTGGTAGAAATCCACGTGCGCGTTCTGCGAAAAGCACCATTTGCATGCACATCTTGTGGTTTTGCAGAAAACTTCATCCGCGTCTACCAAAAGATGCATGTGCATGCTTAAAACGCGTTTTCGCACGAATCCGTGCGCGGGTGCTAAAAAGAGCAGCATCGGCATGCTTAGCACGTTGTTTGGTAGAAATCCACGTGCGCGTTCTGCGAAAAGCACCATTTGCATGCACATCTTGTGGTTTTGCAGAAAACTTCAATCTCGTCTACCAAAAGATGCATGTGCATGCTTAAAACGCGTTTTCGCACAAATCCGTGCGCGGGTGCTAAAAAGAGCAGCATCGGCATGCTTAGCACGTTGTTTGGTAGAAATCCACGTGGGCGTTCTGAGAAAAGCACCATTTGCATGCACATCTTGTGGTTTTGCAGAAAACTTCATCCGCGTCTACCAAAAGATGCATGTGCATGCTTAAAACGCGTTTTCGCACGAATCCATGCGCGGGTGCTAAAAAGAGCAGCATCGGCATGCTTAGCACGTCGTTTGGTAGAAATCCACGTGCGCGTTCTGCCAAAAGCACCATTTGCATGCACATCTTGTGGTTTTGCAGAAAACTTCATCCGCGTCTACCAAAAGATGCATGTGCATGCTTAAAACGCGTTTTCGCACGAATCCGTGCGCGGGTGCTAAAAAGAGCAGCATCGGCATGCTTAGCACGTTGTTTGGTAGAAATCCACGTGCGCGTTCTGCGAAAAGCACCATTTGCATGCACATCTTGTGGTTTTGCAGAAAACTTCAATCTCGTCTACCAAAAGATGCATGTGCATGCTTAAAACGCGTTTTCGCACGAATCCGTGCGCGGGTGCTAAAAAGAGCAGCATCGGCATGCTTAGCACGTTGTTTGGTAGAAATCCACGTGGGCGTTCTGCGAAAAGCACCATTTGCATGCACATCTTGTGGTTTTGCAGAAAACTTCATCCGCGTCTACCAAAAGATGCATGTGCATGCTTAAAACGCGTTTTCGCACGAATCCGTGCGCGGGTGCTAAAAAGAGCAGCATCGGCATGCTTAGCACGTCGTTTGGTAGAAATCCACGTGCGCGTTCTGCCAAAAGCACCATTTGCATGCACATCTTGTGGTTTTGCAGAAAACTTCATCCGCGTCTACCAAAAGATGCATGTGCATGCTTAAAACGCGTTTTCGCACGAATCCGTGCGCGGGTGCTAAAAAGAGCAGCATCGGCATGCTTAGCACGTTGTTTGGTAGAAATCCACGTGCGCGTTCTGCGAAAAGCACCATTTGCATGCACATCTTGTGGTTTTGCAGAAAACTTCAATCTCGTCTACCAAAAGATGCATGTGCATGCTTAAAACGCGTTTTCGCACAAATCCGTGCGCGGGTGCTAAAAAGAGCAGCATCGGCATGCTTAGCACGTTGTTTGGTAGAAATCCACGTGGGCGTTCTGCGAAAAGCACCATTTGCATGCACATCTTGTGGTTTTGCA
This sequence comes from Dermacentor andersoni, assembly GCF_023375885.2. Classification (NCBI taxonomy): domain Eukaryota; kingdom Metazoa; phylum Arthropoda; class Arachnida; order Ixodida; family Ixodidae; genus Dermacentor; species Dermacentor andersoni. The sequence goes on along the minus strand of NW_027315380.1, from coordinate 20,359 downwards.
GAAAACTTCAATCTCGTCTACCAAAAGATGCATGTGCATGCTTAAAACGCGTTTTCGCACGAATCCATGCGCGGGTGCTAAAAAGAGCAGCACCGGCATGCTTAGCACGTTGTTTGGTAGAAATCCACGTGCGCGTTCTGCGAAAAGCACCATTTGCATGCACATCTTGTGGTTTTGCAGAAAACTTCATCCGCGTCTACCAAAAGATGCATGTGCATGCTTAAAACGCGTTTTCGCACGAATCCGTGCGCGGGTGCTAAAAAGAGCAGCATCGGCATGCTTAGCACGTTGTTTGGTAGAAATCCACGTGCGCGTTCTGCGAAAAGCACCATTTGCATGCACATCTTGTGGTTTTGCAGAAAACTTCAATCTCGTCTACCAAAAGATGCATGTGCATGCTTAAAACGCGTTTTCGCACAAATCCGTGCGCGGGTGCTAAAAAGAGCAGCATCGGCATGCTTAGCACGTTGTTTGGTAGAAATCCACGTGGGCGTTCTGAGAAAAGCACCATTTGCATGCACATCTTGTGGTTTTGCAGAAAACTTCATCCGCGTCTACCAAAAGATGCATGTGCATGCTTAAAACGCGTTTTCGCACGAATCCATGCGCGGGTGCGAAAAAGAGCAGCATCGGCATGCTTAGCACGTCGTTTGGTAGAAATCCACGTGCGCGTTCTGCCAAAAGCACCATTTGCATGCACATCTTGTGGTTTTGCAGAAAACTTCATCCGCGTCTACCAAAAGATGCATGTGCATGCTTAAAACGCGTTTTCGCACGAATCCGTGCGCGGGTGCTAAAAAGAGCAGCATCGGCATGCTTAGCACGTTGTTTGGTAGAAATCCACGTGCGCGTTCTGCGAAAAGCACCATTTGCATGCACATCTTGTGGTTTTGCAGAAAACTTCAATCTCGTCTACCAAAAGATGCATGTGCATGCTTAAAACGCGTTTTCGCACGAATCCGTGCGCGGGTGCTAAAAAGAGCAGCATCGGCATGCTTAGCACGTTGTTTGGTAGAAATCCACGTGCGCGTTCTGCGAAAAGCACCATTTGCATGCACATCTTGTGGTTTTGCAGAAAACTTCAATCTCGTCTACCAAAAGATGCATGTGCATGCTTGAAACGCGTTTTCGCACGAATCCGTGCGCGGGTGCTAAAAAGAGCAGCATCGGCATGCTTAGCACGTTGTTTGGTAGAACTCCACGTGCGCGTTGTGCGAAAAGCACCATTTGCATGCACATCTTGCGGTTTTGCAGAAAACTTCAATCTCGTCTACCAAAAGATGCATGTGCATGCTTAAAACGCGTTTTCGCACGAATCCGTGCGCGGGTGCTAAAAAGAGCAGCATCGGCATGCTTAGCACGTCGTTTGGTAGAAATCCACGTACGCGTTCTGCCAAGAGCACCATTTGCATGCACATCTTGTGGTTTTGCAGAAAACTTCAATCTCGTCTACCAAAAGATGCATGTGCATGCTTTAAACGCGTTTTCGCACAAATCCGTGCGCGGGTGCTAAAAAGAGCAGCATCGGCATGTTTAGCACGTCGTTTGGTAGAAATCCACGTGCGCGTTCTGCCAAGAGCACCATTTGCATGCACATCTTGTGGTTTTGCAGAAAACTTCATCCGCGTCTACCAAAAGATGCATGTGCATGCTTAAAGCGCGTTTTCGCACGAATCCGTGCGCGGGTGCTAAAAAGAGCAGCATCGGCATGCTTAGCACGTCGTTTGGTAGAAATCCACGTGCGCGTTCTGCCAAAAGCACCATTTGCATGCACATCTTGTGGTTTTGCAGAAAACTTCAATCTCGTCTACCAAAAGATGCATGTGCATGCTTAAAACGCGTTTTCGCACGAATCCGTGCGCGGGTGCTAAAAAGAGCAGCATCGGCATGCTTAGCACGTTGTTTGGTAGAAATCCACGTGCGCGTTCTGCCAAGAGCACCATTTGCATATACATATTGTGGTTTTGCAGAAAACTTCAATCTCGTCTACCAAAAGATGCATGTGCATGCTTAAAACGCGTTTTCGCACGAATCCGTGCGCAGGTGCTAAAAAGAGCAGCATCGGCATGCTTAGCACGTTGTTTGGTAGAAATCCACGTGCGCGTTCTGCGAAAAGCACCATTTGCATGCACATCTTGTGGTTTTGCAGAAAACTTCAATCTCGTCTACCAAAAGATGCATGTGCATGCTTAAAACGCGCTTTCGCACGAATCCGTGCGCGGGTGCTAAGAAGAGCAGCATCGGCATGCTTAGCACGTTGTTTGGTAGAAATCCACGTGCGCGTTCTGCGAAAAGCACCATTTGCATGCACATCTTGTGGTTTTGCAGAAAACTTCAATCTCGTCTACCAAAAGATGCATGTGCATGCTTAAAACGCGTTTTCGCACGAATCCGTGCGCGGGTGCTAAAAAGAGCAGCATCGGCATGCTTAGCACGTTGTTTGGTAGAAATCCACGTGCGCGTTCTGCGAAAAGCACCATTTGCATGCACATCTTGTGGTTTTGCAGAAAACTTCAATCTCGTCTACCAAAAGATGCATGTGCATGCTTAAAACGCGTTTTCGCACGAATCCGTGCGCGGGTGCTAAAAAGAGCAGCATCGGCATGCTTAGCACGTTGTTTGGTAGAAATCCTCGTGCGCGTTCTGCGAAAAGCACCATTTGCATGCACATCTTGTGGTTTTGCAGAAAACTTCAATCTCGTCTACCAAAAGATGCATGTGCATGCTTAAAACGCGTTTTCGCACGAATCCGTGCGCGGGTGCTAAAAAGAGCAGCATCGGCATGCTTAGCACGTTGTTTGGTAGAACTCCACGTGCGCGTTGTGCGAAAAGCACCATTTGCATGCACATCTTGCGGTTTTGCAGAAAACTTCAATCTCGTCTACCAAAAGATGCATGTGCATGCTTAAAACGCGTTTTCGCACAAATCCGTGCGCGGGTGCTAAAAAAAGCAGCATCGGCATGCTTAGCACGTTGTTTGGTAGAAATCCACGTGGGCGTTCTGCGAAAAGCACCATTTGCATGCACATCTTGTGGTTTTGCAGAAAACTTCAATCTCGTCTACCAAAAGATGCATGTGCATGCTTAAAACGCGTTTTCGCACGAACCCGTGCGCGGGTGCTAAAAAGAGCAGCATCGGCATGCTTAGCACGTTGTTTGGTAGAAATCCACGTGCGCGTTCTGCGAAAAGCACCATTTGCATGCACATCTTGTGGTTTTGCAGAAAACTTCAATCTCGTCTACCAAAAGATGCATGTGCATGCTTAAAACGCGTTTTCGCACGAATCCGTGCGCGGGTGCTAAAAAGAGCAGCATCGGCATGCTTAGCACGTTGTTTGGTAGAAATCCACGTGCGCGTTCTGCGAAAAGCACCATTTGCATGCACATCTTGTGGTTTTGCAGAAAACTTCAATCTCGTCTACCAAAAGATGCATGTGCATGCTTAAAACGCGTTTTCGCACGAATCCGTGCGCGGGTGCTAAAAAGAGCAGCATCGGCATGCTTAGCACGTCGTTTGGTAGAAATCCACGTGCGCGTTCTGCCAAAAGCACCATTTGCATGCACATCTTGTGGTTTTGCAGAAAACTTCATCCGCGTCTACCAAAAGATGCATGTGCATGCATAAACGCGTTTTCGCGCGAATCCGTGCGCGGGTGCTAAAAAGAGCAGCATCGGCATGCTTAGCACGTCGTTTGGTAGAAATCCACGTGCGCGTTCTGCCAAAAGCACCATTTGCATGCACATCTTGTGGTTTTGCAGAAAACTTCAATCTCGTCTACCAAAAGATGCATGTGCATGCTTAAAACGCGTTTTCGCACAAATCCGTGCGCGGGTGCTAAAAAGAGCAGCATCGGCATGCTTAGCACGTCGTTTGGTAGAAATCCACGTGCGCGTTCTGCCAAGAGCACCATTTGCATGCACATCTTGTGGTTTTGCAGAAAACTTCATCCGCGTCTACCAAAAGGTGCATGTGCATGCTTAAAACGCGTTTTCGCACGAATCCGTGCGCGGGTGCTAAAAAGAGCAGCATCGGCATGCTTAGCACGTTGTTTGGTAGAAATCCACGTGCGCGTTCTGCGAAAAGCACCATTTGCATGCACATCTTGTGCTTTTGCAGAAAACATCCGCGTCTACCAAAAGATGCATGTGCATGCTTAAAACGCGTTTTCGCACGAATCCGTGCGCGGGTGCTAAAAAGAGCAGCATCGGCATGCTTAGCACGTTGTTTGGTAGAAATCCACGTGCGCGTTCTGCGAAAAGCACCATTTGCATGCACATCTTGTGGTTTTGCAGAAAACTTCAATCTCGTCTACCAAAAGATGCATGTGCATGCTTAAAACGCGTTTTCGCACGAATCCGTGCGCGGGTGCTAAAAAGAGCAGCATCGGCATGCTTAGCACGTTGTTTGGTAGAAATCCACGTGCGCGTTCTGCCAAAAGCACCATTTGCATGCACATCTTGTGGTTTTGCAGAAAACTTCATCCGCGTCTACCAAAAGATGCATGTGCATGCTTAAAACGCGTTTTCGCACGAATCCGTGCGCGGGTGCTAAAAAGAGCAGCATCGGCATGCTTAGCACGTTGTTTGGTAGAAATCCACGTGCGCGTTTGCGAAAAGCACCATTTGCATGCACATCTTGTGGTTTTGCAGAAAACTTCAATCTCCTCTACCAAAAGATGCATGTGCATGCTTAAAACGCGTTTTCGCACGAATCCGTGCGCGGGTGCTAAAAAGAGCAGCATCGGCATGCTTAGCACGTTGTTTGGTAGAAATCCACGTGCGCGTTCTGCGAAAAGCACCATTTGCATGCACATCTTGTGGTTTTGCAGAAAACTTCATTCTCGTCTACCAAAAGATGCATGTGCATGCTTAAAACGCGTTTTCGCTCAAATACGTGCGCGGGTGCTAAAAAGAGCAGCATCGGCATGCTTAGCACGTTGTTTGGTAGAAATCCACGTGGGCGTTCTGCGAAAAGCACCATTTGCATGCACATCTTGTGGTTTTGCAGAAAACTTCAATTTCGTCTACCAAAAGATGCATGTGCATGCTTAAAACGCGTTTTCGCACGAATCCGTGCGCGGGTGCTAAAAAGAGCAGCATCGGCATGCTTAGCACGTTGTTTGGTAGAAATCCACGTGCGCGTTCTGCGAAAAGCACCATTTGCATGCACATCTTGTGGTTTTGCAGAAAACTTCAATCTCGTCTACCAAAATATGCATGTGCATGCTTAAAACGCGTTTTCGCACGAATCCGTGCGCGGGTGCTAAAAAGAGCAGCATCGGCATGCTTAGCACGTTGTTTGGTAGAAATCCACGTGCGCGTTCTGCGAAAAGCACCATTTGCATGCACATATTGTGGTTTTGAGAAAACTTCAATCTCGTCTACCAAAAGATGCATGTGCATGCTTAAAACGCGTTTTCGCACGAATCCGTGCGCGGGTGCTAAAAAGAGCAGCATCGGCATGCTTAGCACGTTGTTTGGTAGAAATCCACGTACGCGTTCTGCGAAAAGCACCATTTGCATGCACATCTTGTGGTTTTGCAGAAAACTTCAATCTCGTCTACCAAAAGATGCATGTGCATGCTTAAAACGCGTTTTCGCACGAATCCGTGCGCGGGTGCTAAAAAGAGCAGCATCGGCATGCTTAGCACGTTGTTTGGTAGAAATCCACGTGCGCGTTCTGCGAAAAGCACCATTTGCATGCACATCTTGTGGTTTTGCAGAAAACTTCAATCTCGTCTACCAAAAGATGCATGTGCATGCTTAAAATGCGTTTTCGCACGAATCCGTGCGCGGGTGCTAAAAAGAGCAGCATCGGCATGCTTAGCACGTTGTTTGGTAGAAATCCACGTGCGCGTTCTGCGAAAAGCACCATTTGCATGCACATCTTGTGGTTTTGCAGAAAACTTCATCCGCGTCTACCAAAAGATGCATGTGCATGCTTAAAACGCGTTTTCGCACAAATACGTGCGCGGGTGCTAAAAAGAGCAGCATCGGCATGCTTAGCACGTTGTTTGGTAGAAATCCACGTGGGCGTTCTGCGAAAAGCACCATTTGCATGCACATCTTGTGGTTTTGCAGAAAACTTCAATCTCGTCTACCAAAAGATGCATGTGCATGCTTAAAACGCGTTTTCGCACGAATCCGTGCGCGGGTGCTAAAAAGAGCAGCATCGGCATGCTTAGCACGTTGTTTGGTAGAAATCCACGTGCGCGTTCTGCGAAAAGCACCATTTGCATGCACATATTGTGGTTTTGCAGAAAACTTCAATCTCGTCTACCAAAAGATGCATGTGCATGCTTAAAACGCGTTTTCGCACGAATCCGTGCGCGGGTGCTAAAAAGAGCAGCATCGGCATGCTTAGCACGTTGTTTGGTAGAAATCCACGTGCGCGTTCTGCGAAAAGCAGCATTTGCATGCACATCTTGTGGTTTTGCAGAAAACTTCAATCTCGTCTACCAAAAGATGCATGTGCATGCTTAAAACGCGTTTTCGCACGAATCCGTGCGCGGGTGCTAAAAAGAGCAGCATCGGCATGCTTAGCACGTTGTTTGGTAGAAATTCACGTGCGCGTTCTGCGAAAAGCACCATTTGCATGCACATGTTGTGGTTTTGCAGAAAACTTCAATCTCGTCTACCAAAAGATGCATGTGCATGCTTAAAACGCGTTTTCGCACGAATCCGTGCGCGGGTGCTAAAAAGAGCAGCATCGGCATGCTTAGCACGTTGTTTGGTAGAAATCCACGTGCGCGTTCTGCGAAAAGCACCATTTGCATGCACATCTTCTGGTTTTGCAGAAAACTTCAATCTCGTCTACCAAAAGATGCATGTGCATGCTTAAAACGCGTTTTCGCACAAATCCGTGCGCGGGTGCTAAAAAGAGCAGCATCGGCATGCTTAGCACGTTGTTTGGTAGAAATCCACGTGGGCGTTCTGCGAAAAGCACCATTTGCATGCACATCTTGTGGTTTTGCAGAAAACTTCATCCGCGTCTACCAAAAGATGCATGTGCATGCTTAAAACGCGTTTTCGCACGAATCCGTGCGCGGGTGCTAAAAAGAGCAGCATCGGCATGCTTAGCACGTCGTTTGGTAGAAATCCACGTGCGCGTTCTGCCAAAAGCACCATTTGCATGCACATCTTGTGGTTTTGCAGAAAACTTCATCCGCGTCTACCAAAAGATGCATGTGCATGCTTAAAACGCGTTTTCGCACGAATCCGTGCGCGGGTGCTAAAAAGAGCAGCATCGGCATGCTTAGCACGTTGTTCGGTAGAAATCCACGTGCGCGTTCTGCGAAAAGCACCATTTGCATGCACATCTTGTGGTTTTGCAGAAAACTTCAATCTCGTCTACCAAAAGATGCATGTGCATGCTTAAAACGCGTTTTCGCACAAATCCGTGCGCGGGTGCTAAAAAGAGCAGCATCGGCATGCTTAGCACGTTGTTTGGTAGAAATCCACGTGGGCGTTCTGCGAAAAGCACCATTTGCATGCACATCTTGTGGTTTTGCAGAAAACTTCAATCTCGTCTACCAAAAGATGCATGTGCATGCTTAAAACGCGTTTTCGCACGAATCCATGCGCGGGTGCTAAAAAGAGCAGCACCGGCATGCTTAGCACGTTGTTTGGTAGAAATCCACGTGGGCGTTCTGCGAAAAGCACCATTTGCATGCACATCTTGTGGTTTTGCAGAAAACTTCATCCGCGTCTACCAAAAGATGCATGTGCATGCTTAAAACGGGTTTTCGCACGAATCCGTGCGCGGGTGCTAAAAAGAGCAGCATCGGCATGCTTAGCACGTTGTTTCGTAGAAATCCACGTGCGCGTTCTGCGAAAAGCACCATTTGCATGCACATCTTGTGGTTTTGCAGAAAACTTCAATCTCCTCTACCAAAAGATGCATGTGCATGCTTAAAACGCGTTTTCGCACGAATCCGTGCGCGGGTGCTAAAAAGAGCAGCATCGGCATGCTTAGCACGTCGTTTGGTAGAAATCCACGTGCGCGTTCTGCGAAAAGCACCATTTGCATGCACATCTTGTGGTTTTGCAGAAAACTTCAATCTCGTCTACCAAAAGATGCATGTGCATGCTTAAAACGCGTTTTCGCACAAATACGTGCGCGGGTGCTAAAAAGAGCAGCATCGGCATGCTTAGCACGTTGTTTGGTAGAAATCCACGTGGGCGTTCTGCGAAAAGCACCATTTGCGTGCACATCTTGTGGTTTTGCAGAAAACTTCAATCTCGTCTACCAAAAGATGCATGTGCATGCTTAAAACGCGTTTTCGCACGAATCCGTGCGCGGGTGCTAAAAAGAGCAGCATCGGCATGCTTAGCACGTTGTTTGGTAGAAATCCACGTGCGCGTTCTGCGAAAAGCACCATTTGCATGCACATATTGTGGTTTTGCAGAAAACTTCAATCTCGTCTACCAAAAGATGCATGTGCGTGCTTAAAACGCGTTTTCGCACGAATCCGTGCGCGGGTGCTAAAAAGAGCAGCATCGGCATGCTTAGCACGTTGTTTGGTAGAAATCCACGTGCGCGTTCTGCGAAAAGCACCATTTGCATGCACATCTTGTGGTTTTGCAGAAAACTTCATCCGCGTCTACCAAAAGATGCATGTGCATGCTTAAAACGCGTTTTCGCACGAATCCGTGCGCGGGTGCTAAAAAGAGCAGCATCGGCATGCTTAGCACGTTGTTTCGTAGAAATCCACGTGCGCGTTCTGCGAAAAGCATCATTTGCATGCACATCTTGTGGTTTTGCAGAAAACTTCAATCTCCTCTACCAAAAGATGCATGTGCATGCTTAAAACGCGTTTTCGCACGAATCCGTGCGCGGGTGCTAAAAAGAGCAGCATCGGCATGCTTAGCACGTTGTTTGGTAGAAATCCACGTGCGCGTTCTGCGAAAAGCACCATTTGCATGCACATCTAGTGGTTTTGCAGAAAACTTCAATCTCGTCTACCAAAAGATGCATGTGCATGCTTAAAACACGTTTTCGCACAAATACGTGCGCGGGTGCTAAAAAGAGCAGCATCGGCATGCTTAGCACGTTGTTTGGTAGAAATCCACGTGGGCGTTCTGCGAGAAGCACCATTTGCATACACATCTTGTGGTTTTGCAGAAACCTTCAATCTCGTCTACCAAAAGATGCATGTGCATGCTTAAAACGCGTTTTCGCACGAATCCGTGCGCGGGTGCTAAAAAGAGCAGCATCGGCATGCTTCGCACGTTGTTTGGTAGAAATCCACGTGCGCGTTCTGCGAAAAGCACCATTTGCATGCACATATTGTGGTTTTGCAGAAAACTTCAATCTCGTCTACCAAAAGATGCATGTGCATGCTTAAAACGCGTTTTCGCACGAATCCGTGCGCGGGTGCTAAAAAGAGCAGCATCGGCATGCTTAGCACGTTGTTTGGTAGAAATCCACGTGCGCGTTCTGCGAAAAGCACCATTTGCATGCACATCTTGTGGTTTTGCAGAAAACTTCAATCTCGTCTACCAAAAGATGCATGTGCATGCTTAAAACGCGTTTTCGCACGAATCCGTGCGCGGGTGCTAAAAAGAGCAGCATCGGCATGCTTAGCACGTTGTTTGGTAGACATCCACGTGCGCGTTCTGCGAAAAGCACCATTTGCATGCACATCTTGTGGTTTTGCAGAAAACTTCAATCTCGTCTACCAAAAGATGCATGTGCATGCTTAAAACGCGTTTTCGCACGAATCCGTGCGCGGGTGCTAAAAAGAGCAGCATCGGCATGCTTAGCACGTTGTTTGGTAGAAATCCACGTGCGCGTTCTGCGAAAAGCACCATTTGCATGCACATCTTGTGGTTTTGCAGAAAACTTCAATCTCGTCTACCAAAAGATGCATGTGCATGCTTAAAACGCGTTTTCGCACAAATCCGTGCGCGGGTGCTAAAAAGAGCAGCATCGGCATGCTTAGCACGTTGTTTGGTAGAAATCCACGTGGGCGTTCTGCGAAAAGCACCATTTGCATGCACATCTTGTGGTTTTGCAGAAAACTTCATCCGCGTCTACCAAAAGATGCATGTGCATGCTTAAAACGCGTTTTCGCACGAATCCGTGCGCGGGTGCTAAAAAGAGCAGCATCGGCATGCTTAGCACGTTGTTTGGTAGAACTCCACGTGCGCGTTGTGCGAAAAGCACCATTTGCATGCACATCTTGCGGTTTTGCAGAAAACTTCAATCTCGTCTACCAAAAGATGCATGTGCATGCTTAAAACGCGTTTTCGCACGAATCCGTGCGCGGGTGCTAAAAAGAGCAGCATCGGCATGCTTAGCACGTCGTTTGGTAGAAATCCACGTGCGCGTTCTGCCAAGAGCACCATTTGCATGCACATCTTGTGGTTTTGCAGAAAACTTCAATCTCGTCTACCAAAAGATGCATGTGCATGCTTAAAACGCGTTTTCGCACAAATCCGTGCGCGGGTGCTAAAAAGAGCAGCATCGGCATGCTTAGCACGTCGTTTGGTAGAAATCCACGTGCGCGTTCTGCCAAGAGCACTATTTGCATGCACATCTTGTGGTTTTGCAGAAAACTTCATCCGCGTCTACCAAAAGATGCATGTGCATGCTTAAAACGCGTTTTCGCACGAATCCGTGCGCGGGTGCTAAAAAGAGCAGCATCGGCATGCTTAGCACGTCGTTTGGTAGAAATCCACGTGCGCGTTCTGCCAAAAGCACCATTTGCATGCACATCTTGTGGTTTTGCAGAAAACTTCAATCTCGTCTACCAAAAGATGCATGTGCATGCTTAAAACGCGTTTTCGCACGAATCCGTGCGCGGGTGCTAAAAAGAGCAGCATCGGCATGCTTAGCACGTTGTTTGGTAGAAATCCACGTGCGCGTTCTGCCAAGAGCACCATTTGCATGCACATCTTGTGGTTTTGCAGAAAACTTCATCCGCGTCTACCAAAAGATGCATGTGCATGCTTAAAACGCGTTTTCGCACGAATCCGTGCGCGGGTGCTAAAAAGAGCAGCATCGGCATGCTTAGCACGTTGTTTGGTAGAAATCCACGTGCGCGTTCTGCGAAAAGCACCATTTGCATGCACATCTTGTGGTTTTGCAGAAAACTTCAATCTCGTCTACCAAAAGATGCGTGTGCATGCTTAAAACGCGTTTTCGCACGAATCCGTGCGCGGGTGCTAAAAAGAGCAGCATCGGCATGCTTAGCACGTTGTTTGGTAGAAATCCACGTGGGCGTTCTGCGAAAAGCACCATTTGCATGCACATCTTGTGGTTTTGCAGAAAACTTCAATCTCGTCTACCAAAAGATGCATGTGCATGCTTAAAACGCGTTTTCGCACGAATCCGTGCGCGGGTGCTAAAAAGAGCAGCATCGGCATGCTTAGCACGTTGTTTGGTAGAAATCCACGTGCGCGTTCTGCGAAAAGCACCATTTGCATGCACATATTGTGGTTTTGAGAAAACTTCAATCTCGTCTACCAAAAGATGCATGTGCATGCTTAAAACGCGTTTTCGCACGAATCCGTGCGCGGGTGCTAAAAAGAGCAGCATCGGCATGCTTAGCACGTTGTTTGGTAGAAATCCACGTGCGCGTTCTGCGAAAAGCACCATTTGCATGCACATTCTGTGGTTTTGCAGAAAACTTCAATCTCGTCTACCAAAAGATGCATGTGCATGCTTAAAACGCGCTTTCGCACGAATCCGTGCGCGGGTGCTAAAAAGAGCAGCATCGGCATGCTTAGCACGTTGTTTGGTAGAAATCCACGTGCGCGTTCTGCGAAAAGCACCATTTGCATGCACATCTTGTGGTTTTGCAGAAAACTTCAATCTCGTCTACCAAAAGATGCATGTGCATGCTTAAAACGCGTTTTCGCACGAATCCGTGCGCGGGTGCTAAAAAGAGCAGCATCGGCATGCTTAGCACGTTGTTTGGTAGAAATCCACGTGCGCGTTCTGCGAAAAGCACCATTTGCATGCACATCTTGTGGTTTTGCAGAAAACTTCAATCTCGTCTACCAAAAGATGCATGTGCATGCTTAAAACGCGCTTTCGCACGAATCCGTGCGCGGGTGCTAAAAAGAGCAGCATCGGCATGCTTAGCACGTTGTTTGGTAGAAATCCACGTGCGCGTTCTGCGAAAAGCACCATTTGCATGCACATCTTGTGGTTTTGCAGAAAACTTCAATCTCGTCTACCAAAAGATGCATGTGCATGCTTAAAACGCGTTTTCGCACGAATCCGTGCGCGGGTGCTAAAAAGAGCAGCATCGGCATGCTTAGCACGTTGTTTGGTAGAAATCCACGTGCGCGTTCTGCGAAAAGCACCATTTGCATGCACATCTTGTGGTTTTGCAGAAAACTTCAATCTCGTCTACCAAAAGATGCATGTGCATGCTTAAAACGCGTTTTCGCACGAATCCGTGCGCGGGTGCTAAAAAGAGCAGCATCGGCATGCTTAGCACGTTGTTTGGTAGAACTCCACGTGCGCGTTGTGCGAAAAGCACCATTTGCATGCACATCTTGCGGTTTTGAAGAAAACTTCAATCTCGTCTACCAAAAGATGCATGTGCATGCTTAAAACGCGTTTTCGCACAAATCCGTGCGCGGGTGCTAAAAAAAGCAGCATCGGCATGCTTAGCACGTTGTTTAGTAGAAATCCACGTGGGCGTTCTGCGAAAAGCACCATTTGCATGCACATCTTGTGGTTTTGCAGAAAACTTCAATCTCGTCTACCAAAAGATGCATGTGCATGCTTAAAACGCGTTTTCGCACGAATCCGTGCGCGGGTGCTAAAAAGAGCAGCATCGGCATGCTTAGCACGTTGTTTGGTAGAAATCCACGTGCGCGTTCTGCGAAAAGCACCATTTGCATGCACATCTTGTGGTTTTGCAGAAAACTTCAATCTCGTCTACCAAAAGATGCATGTGCATGCTTAAAACGCGTTTTCCCACGAATCCGTGCGCGGGTGCTAAAAAGAGCAGCATCGGCATGCTTAGCACGTCGTTTGGTAGAAATCCACGTGCGCGTTCTGCCAAAAGCACCATTTGCATGCACATCTTGTGGTTTTGCAGAAAACTTCATCCGCGTCTACCAAAAGATGCATGTGCATGCTTAAAACGCGTTTTCGCGCGAATCCGTGCGCGGGTGCTAAAAAGAGCAGCATCGGCATGCTTAGCACGTCGTTTGGTAGAAATCCACGTGCGCGTTCTGCCAAAAGCACCATTTGCATGCACATCTTGTGGTTTTGCAGAAAACTTCAATCTCGTCTACCAAAAGATGCATGTGCATGCTTAAAACGCGTTTTCGCACAAATCCGTGCGCGGGTGCTAAAAAGAGCAGCATCGGCATGCTTAGCACGTCGTTTGGTAGAAATCCACGTGCGCGTTCTGCCAAGAGCACCATTTGCATGCACATCTTGTGGTTTTGCAGAAAACTTCATCCGCGTCTACCAAAAGATGCATGTGCAAGCTTAAAACGCGTTTTCGCACGAATCCGTGCGCGGGTGCTAAAAAGAGCAGCATCGGCATGCTTAGCACGTTGTTTGGTAGAAATCCACGTGCGCGTTCTGCGAAAAGCACCATTTGCATGCACATCTTGTGCTTTTGCAGAAAACATCCGCGTCTACCAAAAGATGCATGTGCATGCTTAAAACGCGTTTTCGCACGAATCCGTGCGCGGGTGCTAAAAAGAGCAGCATCGGCATGCTTAGCACGTTGTTTGGTAGAAATCCACGTGCGCGTTCTGCGAAAAGCACCATTTGCATGCACATCTTGTGCTTTTGCAGAAAACATCCGCGTCTACCAAAAGATGCATGTGCATGCTTAAAACGCGTTTTCGCACGAATCCGTGCGCGGGTGCTAAAAAGAGCAGCATCGGCATGCTTAGCACGTTGTTTGGTAGAAATCCACGTGCGCGTTCTGCGAAAAGCACCATTTGCATGCACATCTTGTGGTTTTGCAGAAAACTTCAATCTCGTCTACCAAAAGATGCATGTGCATGCATAAAACGCGTTTTCGCACGAATCCGTGCGCGGGTGCTAAAAAGAGCAGCATCGGCATGCTTAGCACGTTGTTTGGTAGAAATCCACGTGCGCGTTCTGCGAAAAGCACCATTTGCATGCACATCTTGTGGTTTTGCAGAAAACTTCAATCTCGTCTACCAAAAGATGCATGTGCATGCTTAAAACGCGTTTTCGCACGAATCCGTGCGCGGGTGCTAAAAAGAGCAGCATCGGCATGCTTAGCACGTTGTTTGGTAGAAATCCACGTGCGCGTTCTGCCAAAAGCACCATTTGCATGCACATCTTGTGGTTTTGCAGAAAACTTCATCCGCGTCTACCAAAAGATGCATGTGCATGCTTAAAACGCGTTTTCGCACGAATCCGTGCGCGGGTGCTAAAAAAAGCAGCATCGGCATGCTTAGCACGTTGTTTGGTAGAAATCCACGTGCGCGTTCTGCGAAAAGCACCATTTGCATGCACATCTTGTGGTTTTGCAGAAAACTTCAATCTCCTCTACCAAAAGATGCATGTGCATGCTTAAAACGCGTTTTCGCACGAATCCGTGCGCGGGTGCTAAAAAGAGCAGCATCGGCATGCTTAGCACGTTGTTTGGTAGAAATCCACGTGGGCGTTCTGCGAAAAGCACCATTTGCATGCACATCTTGTGGTTTTGCAGAAAACTTCAATCTCGTCTACCATAAGATGCATGTGCATGCTTAAAACGCGTTTTCGCACGAATCCGTGCGCTGGTGCTAAAAAGAGCAGCATCGGCATGCTTAGCACGTTGTTTGGTAGAAATCCACGTGCGCGTTCTGCGAAAAGCACCATTTGCATGCACATATTGTGGTTTTGCAGAAAACTTTAATCTCGTCTACCAAAAGATGCATGTGCATGCTTAAAACGCGTTTTCGCACGAATCCGTGCGCGGGTGCTAAAAAGAGCAGCATCGGCATGCTTAGCACGTTGTTTGGTAGAACTCCACGTGCGCGTTGTGCGAAAAGCACCATTTGCATGCACATCTTGCGGTTTTGCAGAAAACTTCAATCTCGTCTACCAAAAGATGCATGTGCATGCTTAAAACGCGTTTTCGCACAAATCCGTGCGCGGGTGCTAAAAAAGCAGCATCGGCATGCTTAGCACGTTGTTTGGTAGAAATCCACGTGGGCGTTCTGCGAAAAGCACCATTTGCATGCACATCTTGTGGTTTTGCAGAAAACTTCAATCTCGTCTACCAAAAGATGCATGTGCATGCTTAAAACGCGTTTTCGCACGAACCCGTGCGCGGGTGCTAAAAAGAGCAGCATCGGCATGCTTAGCACGTTGTTTGGTAGAAATCCACGTGCGCGTTCTGCGAAAAGCACCATTTGCATGCACATCTTGTGGTTTTGCAGAAAACTTCAATCTCGTCTACCAAAAGATGCATGTGCATGCTTAAAACGCGTTTTCGCACGAATCCGTGCGCGGGTGCTAAAAAGAGCAGCATCGGCATGCTTAGCACGTTGTTTGGTAGAATCCACGTGCGCGTTCTGCGAAAAGCACCATTTGCATGCACATCTTGTGGTTTTGCAGAAAACTTCAATCTCGTCTACCAAAAGATGCATGTGCATGCTTAAAACGCGTTTTCGCACGAATCCGTGCGCGGGTGCTAAAAAGAGCAGCATCGGCATGCTTAGCACGTCGTTTGGTAGAAATCCACGTGCGCGTTCTGCCAAAAGCACCATTTGCATGCACATCTTGTGGTTTTGCAGAAAACTTCATCCGCGTCTACCAAAAGATGCATGTGCATGCTTAAAACGCGTTTTCGCGCGAATCCGTGCGCGGGTGCTAAAAAGAGCAGCATCGGCATGCTTAGCACGTCGTTTGGTAGAAATCCACGTGCGCGTTCTGCCAAAAGCACCATTTACATGCACATCTTGTGGTTTTGCAGAAAACTTCAATCTCGTCTACCAAAAGATGCATGTGCATGCTTAAAACGCGTTTTCGCACAAATCCGTGCGCGGGTGCTAAAAAGAGCAGCATCGGCATGCTTAGCACGTCGTTTGGTAGAAATCCACGTGCGCGTTCTGCCAAAAGCACCATTTGCATGCACATCTTGTGGTTTTGCAGAAAACTTCATCCGCGTCTACAAAAGATGCATGTGCAAGCTTAAAACGCGTTTTCGCACGAATCCGTGCGCGGGTGCTAAAAAGAGCAGCATCGGCATGCTTAGCACGTTGTTTGGTAGAAATCCACGTGCGCGTTCTGCGAAAAGCACCATTTGCATGCACATCTTGTGCTTTTGCAGAAAACATCCGCGTCTACCAAAAGATGCATGTGCATGCTTAAAACGCGTTTTCGCACGAATCCGTGCGCGGGTGCTAAAAAGAGCAGCATCGGCATGCTTAGCACGTTGTTTGGTAGAAATCCACGTGCGCGTTCTGCGAAAAGCACCATTTGCATGCACATCTTGTGGTTTTGCAGAAAACTTCAATCTCGTCTACCAAAAGATGCATGTGCATGCTTAAAACGCGTTTTCGCACGAATCCGTGCGCGGGTGCTAAAAAGAGCAGCATCGGCATGCTTAGCACGTTGTTTGGTAGAAATCCACGTGCGCGTTCTGCGAAAAGCACCATTTGCATGCACATCTTGTGGTTTTGCAGAAAACTTCAATCTCGTCTACCAAAAGATGCATGTGCATGCTTAAAACGCGTTTTCGCACGAATCCGTGCGCGGGTGCTAAAAAGAGCAGCATCGGCATGCTTAGCACGTTGTTTGGTAGAAATCCACGTGCGCGTTCTGCCAAAAGCACCATTTGCATGCACATCTTGTGGTTTTGCAGAAAACTTCATCCGCGTCTACCAAAAGATGCATGTGCATGCTTAAAACGCGTTTTCGCACGAATCCGTGCGCGGGTGCTAAAAAGAGCAGCATCGGCATGCTTAGCACGTTGTTTGGTAGAAATCCACGTGCGCGTTCTGCGAAAAGCACCATTTGCATGCACATCTTGTGCTTTTGCAGAAAACATCCGCGTCTACCAAAAGATGCATGTGCATGCTTAAAACGCGTTTTCGCACAAATCCGTGCGCGGGTGCTAAAAAGAGCAGCATCGGCATGCTTAGCACGTTGTTTGGTAGAAATCCACGTGGGCGTTCTGCGAAAAGCACCATTTGCATGCACATCTTGTGGTTTTGCAGAAAACTTCAATCTCGTCTACCAAAAGATGCATGTGCATGCTTAAAACGCGTTTTCGCACGAATCCGTGCGCGGGTGCTAAAAAGAGCAGCAGGCATGCTTAGCACGTTGTTTGGTAGAAATCCACGTGCGCGTTCTGCGAAAAGCAGAATTTGCATGCACATATTGTGGTTTTGAGAAAACTTCAATCTCGTCTACCAAAAGATGCATGTGCATGCTTAAAACGCGTTTTCGCACGAATCCGTGCGCGGGTGCTAAAAAGAGCAGCATCGGCATGCTTAGCACGTTGTTTGGTAGAAATCCACGTGCGCGTTCGGCGAAAAGCACCATTTGCATGCACATCTTGTGGTTTTGCAGAAAACTTCAATCTCGTCTACCAAAAGATGCATGTGCATGCTTAAAACGCGCTTTCGCACGAATCCGTGCGCGGGTGCTAAAAAGAGCAGCATCGGCATGCTTAGCACGTTGTTTGGTAGAAATCCACGTGCGCGTTCTGCGAAAAGCACCATTTGCATGCACATCTTGTGGTTTTGCAGAAAACTTCAATCTCGTCTACCAAAAGATGCATGTGCATGCTTAAAACGCGCTTTCGCACGAATCCGTGCGCGGGTGCTAAAAGAGCAGCATCGGCATGCTTAGCACGTTGTTTGGTAGAAATCCACGTGCGCGTTCTGCGAAAAGCACCATTTGCATGCACATCTTGTGGTTTTGCAGAAAACTTCAATCTCGTCTACCAAAAGATGCATGTGCATGCTTGAAACGCGTTTTCGCACGAAACGTGCGCGGTGCTAAAAAGAGCAGCATCGGCATGCTTAGCACGTTGTTTGGTAGAACTCCCACGTGCGCGTTGTGCGAAAAGCACCATTTGCATGCACATCTTGCGGTTTTGCAGAAAACTTCAATCTCGTCTACCAAAAGATGCATGTGCATGCTTTAAAACGCGTTTTCGCACGAATCCGTGCGCGGGTGCTAAAAAGAGCAGCATCGGCATGCTTAGCACGTCGTTTGGTAGAAATCCACGTACGCGTTCTGCCAAGAGCACCATTTGCATGCACATCTTGTGGTTTTGCAGAAAACTTCAATCTCGTCTACCAAAAGATGCATGTGCATGCTTAAAACGCGTTTTCGCACAAATCCGTGCGCGGGTGCTAAAAAGAGCAGCATCGGCATGCTTAGCACGTCGTTTGGTAGAAATCCACGTGCGCGTTCTGCCAAGAGCACCATTTGCATGCACATCTTGTGGTTTTGCAGAAAACTTCATCCGCGTCTACCAAAAGATGCATGTGCATGCTTAAAACGCGTTTTCGCACGAATCCGTGCGCGGGTGCTAAAAAGAGCAGCATCGGCATGCTTAGCACGTCGTTTGGTAGAAATCCACGTGCGCGTTCTGCCAAAAGCACCATTTGCATGCACATCTTGTGGTTTTGCAGAAAACTTCAATCTCGTCTACCAAAAGATGCATGTGCATGCTTAAAACGCGTTTTCGCACGAATCTGTGCGCGGGTGCTAAAAAGAGCAGCATCGGCATGCTTAGCACGTTGTTTGGTAGAAATCCACGTGCGCGTTCTGCCAAGAGCACCATTTGCATGCACATCTTGTGGTTTTGCAGAAAACTTCATCCGCGTCTACCAAAGATGCATGTGCATGCTTAAAACGCGTTTTCGCACGAATCCGTGCGCGGGTGCTAAAAAGAGCAGCATCGGCATGCTTAGCACGTTGTTTGGTAGAAATCCACGTGCGCGTTCTGCGAAAAGCACCATTGCATGCACATCTTGTGGTTTTGCAGAAAACTTCAATCTCGTCTACCAAAAGATGCATGTGCATGCTTAAAACGCGTTTTCGCACAAATCCGTGCGCGGGTGCTAAAAA
Organism: Dermacentor andersoni; assembly: GCF_023375885.2. Taxonomy (NCBI): domain Eukaryota; kingdom Metazoa; phylum Arthropoda; class Arachnida; order Ixodida; family Ixodidae; genus Dermacentor; species Dermacentor andersoni. The sequence goes on along the minus strand of NW_027315380.1, from coordinate 1,329 downwards.
GAGCAGCATCGGCATGTTTAGCACGTTGTGGGTAGAAATCCACGTGGGCGTTCTGCGAAAAGCACCATTTGCATGCACATCTTGTGGTTTTGCAGAAAACTTCAATCTCGTCTACCAAAAGATGCATGTGCATGCTTAAAACGCGTTTTCGCACGAATCCATGCGCGGGTGCTAAAAAGAGCAGCATCGGCATGCTTAGCACGTTGTTTGGTAGAAATCCACGTGCGCGTTCAGCGAAAAGCACCATTTGCATGCACATCTTGTGGTTTTGCAGAAAACTTCATCCGCGTCTACCAAAAGATGCATGTGCATGCTTAAAACGCGTTTTCGCACAAATACGTGCGCGGGTGCTAAAAAGAGCAGCATCGGCATGCTTAGCACGTTGTTTGGTAGAAATCCACGTGGGCGTTCTGCGAAAAGCACCATTTGCATGCACATCTTGTGGTTTTGCAGAAAACTTCAATCTCGTCTACCAAAAGATGCATGTGCATGCTTAAAACGCGTTTTCGCACGAATCCGTGCGCGGGTGCTAAAAAGAGCAGCATCGGCATGCTTAGCACGTTGTTTGGTAGAAATCCACGTGCGCGTTCTGCGAAAAGCACCATTTGCATGCACATATTGTGGTTTTGCAGAAAACTTCAATCTCGCCTACCAAAAGATGCATGTGCATGCTTAAAACGCGTTTTCGCACGAATCCGTGCGCGGGTGCTAAAAAGAGCAGCATCGGCATGCTTAGCACGTTGTTTGGTAGAAATCCACGTGCGCGTTCTGCGAAAAGCAGCATTTGCATGCACATCTTGTGGTTTTGCAGAAAACTTCAATCTCGTCTACCAAAAGATGCATGTGCATACTTAAAACGCGTTTTCGCACGAATCCGTGCGCGGGTGCTAAAAAGAGCAGCATCGGCATGCTTAGCACGTTGTTTGGTAGAAATCCCACGTGCGCGTTCTGCGAAAAGCACCATTTGCATGCACATCTTGTGGTTTTGCAGAAAACTTTCAATCTCGTCTACCAAAAGATGCATGTGCATGCTTAAAACGCGTTTTCGCACGAATCCGTGCGCGGGTGCTAAAAAGAGCAGCATCGGCATGCTTAGCACGTCGTTTGGTAGAAATCCACGTGCGCGTTCTGCCAAAAGCACCATTTGCATGCACATCTTGTGGTTTTGCAGAAAACTTCATCCGCGTCTACCAAAAGATGCATGTGCATGCTTAAAACGCGTTTTCGCACGAATCCGTGCGCGGGTGCTAAAAAGAGCAGCATCGGCATGCTTAGCACGTTGTTTGGTAGAAATCCACGTGCGCGTTCTGCGAAAAGCACCATTTGCAT
>NW_027315379.1:15000-27500 GCF_023375885.2 Dermacentor andersoni | reverse complement strand
CGAAGCACTTGGACCGACGGCGGACTACGACGGAACGCTTCAGCTCCGCCAACGGGGCACCCACGCTCTCGAAGGAGACATTTTCCGTTTCGCGGCAATTCTCCGCCGTGCCGTGACTCTTCTCGCTCGCAGACGGCGCTGTCGCGTCGAACCGCTTTCGGGGGCCACCCTTCTCCTCCCCGCTCCTCGCAAGAATCTGCCGATTCCCATTCCTGCGACGAAGCCCGGAAGGGCGCCCACACAGCTGCGGTGACGTGAACGAGCGACCAGCTCTGGAGCTCGACGTACTTCGAAGGCAAACAGCGCAAATTGCGATCGCGCTGGCTTTGCGCACGGCGCGGGAATCGGCCGGCGTTTCATTCCCACGTTTTCCGTGCACGCAAGCGTGCGCTTCCGACTCTCTCGCAAACGTGCGCGCTACATGGCAACAGACGTTCGCGCCTCGTGCTTGGACCGCTCTTTCCCTGCAGGTATCCGACTCCATCCTGCGGCGGTCTTACTAGAGGCGCGCACTCGTCACGCTGCAGTAGTATTGCCTCGTTTCCGTCTTTTCGAAGAATTGGCACAACGGTTTGCCACCGTCTCCCTCTCGTGAGGCCGCTGGCGCGTGGCTTTAGCGCTCAACGTACTGTCCATGATGCCGACGCGGTCAAAACGAGTCGACGGACGCACGTTCCCTGTGCGCCGAAGTCTCTCTTGATATGTGATCCGACCCTCAGACAGACGAAGCCAAGGGAAGACCCAAGGCCGCAATGTGCGTTCAAAGAATCAGTGCTCAGTGTGTCCTGCAATTCACACCAAGTCTCGCAGCTGGCTGCGTTCTTCATCGACCCGAGAACCGAGTGATCCACCGCTTAGAGTCGTGAAAAATAGTTTGTTCAATTCAGTACAGTACAACCAGGGTTTTAGGCACGTGGCGTCTCCCTGTGTGTGGTTTCGAAGAGCGCCTTTCGGCGTGCGCTCCTCCAGTCTCGCTCTTTCGGCGGCCGCGTCTCAGCAGCTGAAAGCCTAATGGCACTCCACTCCTGCTACTCGCGCGTGTGTTTTGCGCCCACGCCTTCCTCGCTTGCCCTCGAGGCACCTTATGCCGTTTGCGCGCACTCGAAGCCGGTTTTACCTGCCAACCATCCACCGGACCCGTGTGTCTCGTGTGCACGTTCACATCGCTCCACTAAAAATTGCAAAGAGCGACAGAGCCATGATTAGGGCTAAGCCGCTGTGGAGTCTTTAACGGCTACACGGCCACGGGCAGGGCTTCACCCCCATCGACGTGCTTCGCTTCAGTCAGCAGTAGGTTCATAGAAGGGCCTCAAACACACACACACTTTCGCATCGGCAGATCGCCGCAGCATAACCGCTGTTGATCCAACAGCCTACTTGAGACGAAAGACAAGAGCCCGGCGCGCGTACTCGCGCAGCTCTCCAAAACCACTCGGCCAGTGCCAGGGACGGCTCCCTGCGCCGGCGCCACAACAAGTCTACTTGAGGCGGAAGACGAAGCCAGCAAGGGCCTGGCCGCAAGTGCGTTCGAAACCGGGACTACAGTCCCTCGTCTGTCCGTACTTCCTCTTTCGACGTGCGGCGCCTTCCCAAAGCGCACAAGTCCGCTAACCGCAGAACGCTTCCGACGTAGCAAAGCCGCGTTTCCTTCGGTACTTCGCAGCAACGCCGCCTTTCCCTCGGCGGCGGGCGAATAGCCTGCAGACGTCGTCGCATTAAACCGCGATCTCGACACCTCGCGCGTCACGAGCAGGAGCCGACCGGCAGCCTCCGGCCCTTTCGGACTCGGTGGCATTTGCCGCGGAGGACGGGAGAGCACTTTAGGCCACGGTTCCTTCCGTACTTGGCAGCCGCACCCTCATACCGACAGTTCCATGACCGACCGAGCGCCACACCGTTCCTTTAGTACTTGGGTGGCAACAAAGTCGGGTCGTTACTCCATACTCGCCGCAGGAAGCGACCGGCAGCCGCCAGCCTTTTCAGACTCGGCAGCGTTTGCCGCGGAGGACGGGAGAGCGCTCGCACCACGGTTCCGTGTGTGTACTAAGCGGCAGCGGCATTAGCTCTCGACCGTCAGTTCCTTGACCGACCGCACGCTTCGCCGTTCCCCTCGTACTGGGCAAAGCAGCAGGTCGGGTCGTCTTACTCCCATTCCGCGCAAGAGCGCCAAAGCGGACAGAAAGCCCACCCAGTGTGCGTTACGCCGATCTGTCTCGCGTGTGTGCGGCCAAGCCAACCGTCCAAGGTTGCAGCCGGCGTCCACTGGGCGCAACAAATTTGGCACGGGGCGCCCCTCAAAATTCAGGCAGTCCCCGGCATGTTCGGGTTAGCCGTCCCCGCGTCCAGCGGGGCCAGCGGCGGAAAGCGTCGGGCGCAGCGAGCTGCTTCACCCACACGGGGTAGAAACAATGGCGCTCGCCACCCTTCACAATCCGGTAATGATCCTTCCGCAGGTTCACCTACGGAAACCTTGTTACGACTTTTACTTCCTCTAAATGATCAAGTTTGGTCATCATTCCAACAGACCGGCGCAACCGAAAGGCCGCGCCGGACATCGGTCCGAAGACCTCACTAAATCATTCAATCGGTAGTAGCGACGGGCGGTGTGTACAAAGGGCAGGGACGTAATCAACGCGAGCTTATGACTCGCGCCTTACAAGGGAATTCCTCGTTCAAGGGAACAATTGCAAGCCCCTATCCCAATCACGAAAGAAGTCCACGGGTTACCCAGTCCTTTCAGACAGGGATAAAGACACGCTGCTTCCTTCAGTGTAGCGCGCGTGCGGCCCCGGACATCTAAGGGCATCACAGACCTGTTATTGCTCTGTTTCGTGCGGCTAGGAGCCGCTTGTCCCTCTAGAAGGTTGTAAGGTGCTGGGAACCCCGCACCTATTTAATAGGCTAGAGTCTCGTTCGTTATCGGAATTAACCAGACAAATCGCTCCACCAACTAAGAACGGCCATGGCACCACCATCCACCGAATCAAGAAAGAGCTCTCAATCTGTCAATCCTCCCAGTGTCCGGGCCGGGTAAGTTTTCCCGTGTTGAGTCAAATTAAGCCGCAGGCTCCACTCCTGGTGGTGCCCTTCCGTCAATTCCTTTAAGTTTCAGCTTTGCAACCATACTTCCCCCGGAACCCAAACACTTTGGTTTCCCGGAAGCTGCCCGCCGAGTCATTTGAGTAACTCAGGCGGATCGCTGGTTGCATCGTTTATGGTCAGAACTAGGGCGGTATCTGATCGCCTTCGAACCTCTGACTTTCGTTCTTGATCAAAGAAAACATTCTTGGCAAATGCTTTCGCAGTAGTTCGTCTTGCGACGGTCCCAAGAATTTCACCTCTAGCGCCGCAATACGAATGCCCCCGTCTGTCCCTCTTAATCATTACCTCGTATTCCAAAAACCAACAGAACAGAAACGAGGTCTTGTTCTATTATTCCATGCAAGTTTATTCAGGCGACTCGCCTGGCGTGAGCACTCTAATTTTTTCAAAGTAAAAGCACCGGCCTTCTCGAGGCACACAATGAAGTGCACCAAGAAAGGACCGGCATGATGTTCAGTCCGAGCCGTCGCATCGGGTAGATGCACTACTCGTCTGGAACTGAGATCCAACTACGAGCTTTTTAACCGCAGCAGCTTTAGTATACGCTATTGGAGCTGGAATTACCGCGGCTGCCTGGCACCAGACTTGCCCTCCAATTGATCCTCGTTAAAGGATTTAGAGTGTACTCATTTCAATTACGGGGCCTCAAAAGAGTCCCGTATTGTTATTTTTCGTCACTACCTCCCCGTGCCGGGAGGTGGGTAATTTGCGCGCCTGCTGCCTTCCTTGGATGTGGTAGCCGTTTCTCAGGCTCCCTCTCCGGAATCGAACCCTGATTCTCCGTTACCCGTAACAACCATGGTAAGCAAGTAACCTACCATCGAAAGTTGATAAGGCAGACACTTGAAAGAAACGTCGCCGGCTCGTGGCCATGCGATCAGCACAAAGTTATCCAGAGTCACCACACAATACGGGCCGAAACCCGATCGATCTTGGTCTAATAAAAGCACCCGTCGCCCAAAGGGCTTCAGGCTCACTGCATGTATTAGCTCTAGAATTGCCACAGTTATCCAAGTAGGAAGAAACGATCTAAGGAACCATAACTGATTTAATGAGCCATTCGCGGTTTCGCCTTATTTCGGCATGTACTTAGACATGCATGGCATAATCTTTGAGACAAGCATATGATTACTGGCAGGATCAACCAGGTAATCGTTCAACTGCGCGTCCAGCCTTTCAAGCAGGCCGGACGCCGTTTTTGCGATGCCGAGGCCACCTTCAGGCGCCCCAACACGCTTCGTTCTCGCAAAGGGTAGCACTTTGCACAGTCCGAGACGACGGCGTTCGAGCTCGCTACGGCGCCCTCCCCGCAGGGCCGGGTATCGCCACGCGGCAAGAAGCACGCAACATTCTCGATAGACCGGTTGTGTCGACTCGATCGCGGCTTGCGGTTTCTCTCGAGCCCGCAGCACTGGTGGACCGACCGACACTTGCAACGTAGCCGAGACGGCAAAGCCGCTAGGCGACGGGTCACGCCCCGCGCCTTCGGCGCTTTCGTATTTGATTCGTCCGAGGACGATGCGGAACACACTTCGATATCGTGGAAAAAAGCGTCGTCCGACAACCCAGCCCCTAACGCATCAAGCGGATGAGGCTGCAGACGTCAGCTGTGGGATCCACGGGAGCGATACCGGGGACACGCTTGACGGGCACGAAGCCCGCCGCATATCAAACACCCAGGTCGCTTTTGGGGGCGAACTGCTCTCTGGGACCCCCATATAATAGCAGCGATAAGTACCCAGACCTCCATGGGGCCGTACTCGTGCCACTTTCGACGAGGTTTGGCGGAAAATCGTGCCGCCTCGATAACGCCGCGAGCAAGATTGAAAGCTTACGTCGGCAGCACAATGCCGAAGTCGTGAAAGCGCAGCGCGTCTACCGAATGCGCGAACGGCAATTTCTCGCTAATGGCCAGTACGGTTTCCTGCACAATTGCCTTTCTGTCGCCCTACGGGGCCCCCGGCCGATCGATTCGAGGCACGCTAGCACGGCCCCTTCGCCATTTCCGAGCACGAGTGCGAACAGTGCGGGCGGCGTGCTCGACGCCCCGGCTGACGTCGTTTCGGACTTTGTCTCTTCGGCGTGCTCGCGGCAACGCCGCGGCCAACGACGACGTCTGCGCGGTTCTTTGCCGTTCCCGGCGTGCTATAGTGCAGCCCTCTGCAGGGTGACACCGGCTCCGTCGTGGCCGTGCGGCGGCTTGTACGCAAAAGTTGCGTCAAAGGGCGTCGCGCTCGCGCCGCCCCGGCACACGCGGTTTCGGGACTTTGTCTCTTCCAGCGCTCGCGTAGTCGTGGGCACGATTGTCGACTTCGGAACGGTTGCGCGGACACCGCCACGAGCACGCGCCAAGACGAAAATCGCACTACGGTACAATGTCCGGCCGGGGCCCTACGGCCCCTTACAGTAGCAGCGATAAGTGCCCAGACCTCCATGGGGCCGTACTCGTGCGACGCGGCGGCGTACTGCGCCGAGCCGAGCGCCAATATTTGGCTTTTGCAGGGCGGATTCGAGCTCTGGCGATTGCCGCGGGTACCGCCGCTCACCGATTCAAGGCACGCTAGCGCGGCCCCTTCGCCATTTCCGAGCACGCGTGCGAACAGTGCGGGCGGCGTGCTCGACGCCCCGGCTGACGTCGTTTCGGACTTTGTTCTCTTCGCGTGCTCGCGGCAACGCCGCGGCCAACGACGACGTCTGCGCGGTTCTTTGCCGGTTCCCGGCGTGCTATAGTGCAGCCCTCTGCAGGGTGACACCGGCTCCGTCGTGGCCGTGCGGCGGCTTGTACGCAAAAGTTGCGTCAAAGGCGTCGCGCTCGCGCCGCCCCGGCACACGCGGTTTCGGACTTTGTCTCTTCCAGCGCTCGCGTAGTCGTGGGCACGATGTCGACGTCGGAACGGTGCGCGGACTACGCCCACGAGCACGCGCAAGCCGAAAATCGCACTACGGTACAATGTCGGCCGGGCCGTACGGCCCCTTACAGTAGCAGCGATAAGTGCCCCGACCTCCATGGGGCCGTACTCGTGCGACGCGGCCGCGTACTGCGCCGAGCCGAGCGCCAATATTTGGCCTTTTGCAGGGCGGATTCGAGCTCTGGCGATCGCCGCGGTACCGCCGCTCACCGATTCAAGGCACGCTAGCGCGGCCCCTTCGCCATTTCCGAGCACGCGTGCGAACAGTGCGGGCGGCGTGCTCGACGCCCCGGCTGACGTCGTTTCGGACTTTGTCTCTTCGCGTGCTCGCGGCAACGCCGCGGCCAACGACGGACGTCTGCGCGGTTTCTTTGCCGGTTCCCGGGCGTGCTATAGTGCAGCCCTCTGCAGGGTGACACCGGCTCCGTCGTGGCCCGTGCGGCGGCTTGTACGCAAAAAGTTGCGTCCAAAGGCGTCGCGCTCGCGCCGCCCCGGCACACGCGGTTTCGGACTTTGTCTCTTCCAGCGCTCGCAACCATGTCGGGGCCGACGCCGACGACTGCGTGGTGTTTCAACGATTGCCGGCGTGACACAATGCAGCTGCGTGCGGGATGCCAGCGATTCCGTCGTGTCCGTGCGGCGGCTTGTACGCAAAAGTTGCGTCAAAGGCGTCGCGCTCGCGCCGCCCCGGCACACGCCGGTTTCGGACTTTGTCTCTTCCAGCGCTCGCGTAGTCGTGGGCACGATTGTCGACGTCGGAACGGTGCGCGGACTACGCCACGAGCACGCGCAAGCCGAAAATCGCACTACGGTACAATGTCGGCCGGGCCGTACGGCCCCTTACAGTAGCAGCGATAAGTGCCCAGACCTCCATGGGGCCGTACTCGTGCGACGCGGCGGCGTACTGCGCCGAGCCGAGCGCCAATATTTGGCTTTTGCAGGGCGGATTCGAGCTCTGGCGATCGCCGCGGGTACCGGCCGCTCACCGATTCAAGGCACGCTAGCGCGGCCCCTTCGCCATTTCCGAGCACGCGTGCGAACAGTGCGGGCGGCGTGCTCGACGCCCCGGCTGACGTCGTTTCGGACTTTGTCTCTTCGCGTGCTCGCGGCAACGCCGCGGCCACGACGACGTCTGCGCGGTTCTTTGCCGGTTCCCGGCGTGCTATAGTGCAGCCCTCTGCAGGGTGACACCGGCTCCGTCGTGGCCGTGCGGCGGCTTGTACGCAAAAGTTGCGTCAAAGGCGTCGCGCTCGCGCCGCCCCGGCACACGCGGTTTCGGACTTTGTCTCTTCCAGCGCTCGCAACCATGTCGGGGCCGACGCCGACGACTGCGTGGTGTTTTCAACGATTGCCGGCGTGACACAATGCAGCTGCGTGCGGGATGCCAGCGATTCCGTCCGTGGCGGTGCGGCGGCTTGTACGCAAAAGTTGCGTCAAAGGCGTCGCGCTCGCACCGCCCCGGCACACGTGGTTTCGGACTTTGTCTCTTCGAGCGCTCGCAGCGATGTCGAGGCGATCGCTTACGTCTGCACGGTTTCCGGTGTGCTACAATGCAGCAGTCTGCCGCACTACACCTCTTGGTTGCCGAGGCCAGCACGGCAATTTACTGAAGCGAGCGCATTGCGCCCAGGCGGCAGCGGACTTTGTGCTTTCGGGAGTGCTCTTGCTGTAAAATTTGAACGGCTGCAGCTGCGCGAAGCAAGTGTACCTATTTTCACTCTCTCTCTGTCTGCCTTTGAGGCGACTGTAATTTCACTTTAAACGCAACTGGAGGCGGGAGCAACCTGATGAGAGTAGGTGGACTTCGGTACATGTTGTAATTTAGAAATTGCTTTCAGCTTTGAGGACATACACCTTCGCGCCATCTGCTTTCCCCGTCCTCTTTGGCACTTTATAGTATGTGCTGCATGCTCTGCATTCCAAAGAAACACGCCTGTGTCTCTCCCTCTCTTCACGTTCTTCTTCTTTTTGTAGCTGCTGTTGTAGAAGATGCTATGCTCTTTAATCGCTGTAACATAGAGTGCTTGCACAAGCCAACAACTGTTGCGCGTTTTTTTTTTTTTTTTTTTCTCTTCCCAAGACGTTTCTGCCATTATTCACTAACTCTCGTTCTTAGTATGCAATGGAGCGTTAGCTCGCGCCATCTACCTTTCTTTCTGTATTGCAAAGTCCGCAGGTTTTCCTAGTTCCGTACACAGATGGCGCTAATGCGTTTTGGCGCCAGGTTCGAACGACCTCGCTGTACTCGTGTTTCCCATTTGAATGTTTCAAAGGGGTTTGCGACAGGGGGTGGTTCTTGTGCAAGGCTGAGCTTTCCAGCTGCGTTTAAGCTATGCTAGCATGTGTGCGTATATATATATATATATATATATAAATACACAAACACACACACACACACACACACACACACATGCATATATACATACACACACACGGTAATGGTAAAGATGATGAGGTAGCACTTTTTTTTTTTTTTTTTACAATGCCTGTGTTTCAGATGGCGATCTTTCTCCCCTCTATGTTTCCGGTGGGAAGGAGTGTGCAGCGTTTTCTATATTTATTTTGTCATTCACTTCTATGTTGCTCGTCTTCGTACATGGGGCATGCTACCTAATTCTACCGGTCGATTCGACACGTTGCGATCCGTCCCGGCCTGTGCCGTATCAAAATTTTCAGTGGGCCTTGCGGTAAATAAAAAGAAATGAAGGAAATGCGCGTAGTATATTACAATTGCACACGGGCTTGAAACGAAGCCCTCAAGGAAGGGTCACCTTGAGCGGTCGCATTCAGACGGAAGTAAGCATTCCCCTGGCGCGTTTTTTTCCGCTCGCCTGTTCCGTTTTCTACGAGGTTGCCTTGGTTGGTTTCGCGTTACAAGCAAGCTTGCACTCGGGTCTCGTTTCTACGCGACAGCGTTTCGTTAACAGCGAAAGACTGAGGCGTTGCGAGTTCATCCGTGAGATAGGGAGCGTTGAGTCTGTACACAGGCTGAATTTTATAATATTGCCCACGCTGTTGCTGAGGTTACCCATGTCGGCAGGGCGCCCACAAGGCAGTAGTACAATGAAGTGAAGTGAAGGACATCGCTTCTCGGCCTTTTGGCTAAGATCAAAGTGTAGTATCTGTTCTTATCAGCTTAATATCTGATACGGGGTTCTATATGGACCCACGATATTAAACCTATTTTTGGAAGTTGGCGGAGTGCTTGAAGCCTGCTTCACCTCCGCCGCAGGTCGGCCCGGTATTGCACTACCTCCGGGATCGGCCCCGCTCACTTAGGTGAGACTTCATTCAATCAAAATGAAGAGCACAAGCTCAACGCGAGCAGTGACTTGACACGCACCATTCCTATACTACACGCAACGATGCCGGTTCGCGGACCACGAGAGTAATTAAACTGCCACTCCATCTGTGTGTAGCGTCGCACTTGTTGCGTCGCAAATGGGACAGCCGCTCCAGCAAATTTCTAGTTATGGGCTTCGAGAAAAATTAATGAAAGCAAAAGAAAGAACCAGAATTCCTATTTGTCCGATGTCTCTGAATGATTGTCTCCTGTAAAGAGCCACTTGGGGGGATGGGGGGTAGGATTAGCCGTGGGGTTCGCAATCAATATGAATCCCACTCAAAGCCAACACTGGATTTTGGAGTTCACTATCGCTTGGATCCGTAAACCACCGCGGCCACGCAAGCTCGCCCTGCCGCCGAAATCCGCTGCCCAAGTGGGAAGAAAGATTCCCTATGAAAGAAAAATAGAGTGCCCGATTCTGGCAACTACTGTGCAGCCTTTGTGTACACATTTTCGCAGCAGTGGGACCGAGCGCCTCGAAAACAAACTTGTCGTATGCCCAAATGTGGCGAAATATATTCAAGGGTTAAAAGGTGCCTCATCTTTCTAACCTGTATGTTACGAAGACCTGTTGCTACCTTTTCATCATGAACATCATCATCATCATCATCCTGGCTACGCCCACTGCAGGGCAAAGGCATCTGCCATGATCCTCCAAGTACCCCCGGTCAGGTGCCGATTGGTCGCCATGTAGTCCCTAATCTAATCTGCCCTCCTAACTTTCTGCCACCCCCTGCTACGCTTCCCTCCTCTTGGAATTCAGTCTGTAACCCTTAATGGCCACCGGTTATCTTCCCCCCAGATTGCATGCCCCTGCGCATGCCCATTTGTTTTTCCTGGTTTAAACTTTGGTGTCATTAACGAGCGTTTCTTCTCGCACACCCCAATCTGCTCTATTCCGATCCCCCCGTGACGCCACACCCCCATCATCCTTCTTTCCAGAGCCCGTTGCGTCGCCCTCAGTTACCCTTCGGTAATCCTCAAAGCTTTTTGTTGGGGCACTCGTGGCATCTTTCTCGTTTAATGAAGTCAAATTTTTTTCAGTTTTGGGGGAAAACTCAATGAGCTAGGCGCGATTGTGTCCCTGGCGCCGCTCTCAACAAGATGGCGGCGCCCATGCTTTTTGCCTGCAGGTTTCGGCCCTACGCAGAACACGCCTGCCGGGCAGTGTAGCCACGTTGAAGGGGCAAAGCGTAGTGCAGGTGAAGCGCTTGCTCGGGCGAAAAACGCAAATATGAGCCAAACAGGAATTTCCATTATTGGAAATTCCAGTTCAGTTTGCGCATTGCGTTCGCCTAAGGTAAAGAACACAAATGCGAGTGCCACAGCAGTCAAGTCAAAGCTTAGGATTGCGTATCATTTTTTTTTTTTTTTTTCTTTTCGTGCCTTTTACTCCTGGCCTGCGTGGCCCTAGCGCGCATGCACACGAAAGTAATGAAATGCTGAAAACACGAAATAATGCGGTGCGGCTGTATCATATCTATTTTGTGCGGCTTTGTTCTTTGTGGACTACAGCGGGTGTGCGTCATGAGAAAGTTTCGGTGCCCTTCTTGGGTGACCAGTGAAGCTATATTTAAAACCACATTGATTTGTACGGTTATTGCTACAAACTGCGTGGTGGGTGTTTTTCTTTTTCGCTGCCAACGATGGGTTATCGCAACCGCGATCGGTTCTGCTGCTACGCTAGACGCGTGCTTGCCAACGGTTGGCTCTATACGCGACCCGCGACGCGTGGTCGGCACATTCAAGCAGTCAATTGCAAACCGTTCCAAGAAAAAGGATGTACTCCACTTGCCACCTAGTTCGACGATTGTACTTTCTGACCCTCGAGGAAGCGCCGCCTTCCCACGTTTTCTATAATACGATAAGATTCAGAGCGACCGCGACCACTTGTCTTTGTCAATATCTCGGAAACGCTTTCTTTGTTTTCTTTTTTTTTTTTTAAATCCAGATACTCAGACGCGCCCGTGTTCACGCGCACTTGTTCTCTCCGATAAGCAGGGAAGCTCGGTTGGGGTGGTGTCGGGCCTTGCGCATGCGCTGCTGAGCTCGTCGCTTCGCCGGCCGGTCGATGCTGGCGCGGTACTGGTAATGAACTTCGACGTGCATGGTGAAACGTCACTTTGTATTGCCACTGTAGACTAGCAATGCAATGTGTTTGCGAGCGATTGGATAAATGAGAAAGCGTGCACTGTCTACAGTTCATGCCCCTCTAGAGTAGTGGAAATGTTGCTCCAAGTGTTAGGTTTGTAATTTGCGCCTACGAACATGAACTAAACAAAGAAAATGGTCTGCAGCCGCCTTCGCTTCATAAAATTCCCGTACGAAGAAATTTCCGTGCGCGAATGAGAGAGCAAAAGAGAGAAACCATGTTAAGAAGAATGGCTGCCTTTTACGTGATCTCGCGCATGAAACCAGACGATAGATTAATTTTAGCCGTTCATTTTGATTTGCCGAATGTAAACCGGAACACTTTCTCCACGCGGTCTTCAGATTTGAATGGCAATCAATCACATCCTTTCTTTTTTTTTTTTTTTTCTGTTTCTTTCTATCTGGAACCGAAAGAATTCAGAACGCCATTTCAATCTTAGATTCGATTAGATATCGCGACTGGTATGCTGAAATATCACGCCTTATCTGGTGTTAACCTTCTTGATCACGGCAATAAAAAATCGCCAGTTCCCGAACTTTAATCGCGCCGAAGATGAACCGATATGCTGGATTCTTATTGTCATGATTTTATAGAAAGCGCTGGTTCTATGGCTAGCTTTGAGGAAAAGAAAAACATCGTTCAGGAATGTATAACTCTAAACAACTAAAAAAAAAAATCTGCCGGCAATTGGTACTACAACGAGAGTACTGAGAATACTGGAAAAGATGAAATCCAATCATGCTGAACTGAACTGAGATTATTTCATCAAGACATGCCCCGAAAAACGTGGCCACTTTCAATGATAATTTCAAATGTGATTTCTTTCTTTTTTTTTTTTTCTTTTTTTTTTTTTTTACGACGGATATAATTATCTTTCCAATGGCGGATGTGAAAATTTCAGAGCACGTCATTTTCGAAATCCCAAGGCCCCGGACGCATTCTCTCTTCTTTAAGTATTTTGGTGGTGCACACGGAGGAAAATTTCGCGCAC
>NW_027315379.1:0-7500 GCF_023375885.2 Dermacentor andersoni | reverse complement strand
CATCGCTCCACTAAAAATTGCAAAGAGCGACAGAGCCATGATTAGGGCTAAGCCGCTGTGGAGTCTTTAACGGCTACACGGCCACGGGCAGGGCTTCACCCCCATCGACGTGCTTCGCTTCAGTCAGCAGTAGGTTCATAGAAGGGCCTCAAACACACACACACTTTCGCATCGGCAGATCGCCGCAGCATAACCGCTGTTGATCCAACAGCCTACTTGAGACGAAAGACAAGAGCCCGGCGCGCGTACTCGCGCAGCTCTCCAAAACCACTCGGCCAGTGCCAGGGACGGCTCCCTGCGCCGGCGCCACAACAAGTCTACTTGAGGCGGAAGACGAAGCCAGCAAGGGCCTGGCCGCAAGTGCGTTCGAAACCGGGACTACAGTCCCTCGTCTGTCCGTACTTCCTCTTTCGACGTGCGGCGCCTTCCCAAAGCGCACAAGTCCGCTAACCGCAGAACGCTTCCGACGTAGCAAAGCCGCGTTTCCTTCGGTACTTCGCAGCAACGCCGCCTTTCCCTCGGCGGCGGGCGAATAGCCTGCAGACGTCGTCGCATTAAACCGCGATCTCGACACCTCGCGCGTCACGAGCAGGAGCCGACCGGCAGCCTCCGGCCCTTTCGGACTCGGTGGCATTTGCCGCGGAGGACGGGAGAGCACTTTAGGCCACGGTTCCTTCCGTACTTGGCAGCCGCACCCTCATACCGACAGTTTCCATGACCGACCGAGCGCCACACCGTTCCTTTAGTACTTGGGTGGCAACAAAGTCGGGTCGTTACTCCATACTCGCCGCAGGAAGCGACCGGCAGCCGCCAGCCTTTTCAGACTCGGCAGCGTTTGCCGCGGAGGACGGGAGAGCGCTCGCACCACGGTTCCGTGTGTGTACTAAGCGGCAGCGGCATTAGCTCTCGACCGTCAGTTCCTTGACCGACCGCACGCTTCGCCGTTCCCCTCGTACTGGGCAAAGCAGCAGGTCGGGTCGTCTTACTCCCATTCCGCGCAAGAGCGCCAAAGCGGACAGAAAGCCCACCCAGTGTGCGTTACGCCGTTTCTACCCGCGGGCGCGGCCAAGCCAACCGTCCAAGGTTGCAGCCGGCGTCCACTGGGCGCAACAAATTTGGCACGGGGCGCCCCTCAAAATTCAGGCAGTCCCCGGCATGTTCGGGTATAGCCGTCCCCGCGTCCAAGCGGGGCCAGCGGCGGAAAGCGTCGGGCGCAGCGAGCTGCTTCACCCACACGGGGTAGAAACAATGGCGCTCGCCACCCTTCACAATCCGGTAATGATCCTTCCGCAGGTTCACCTACGGAAACCTTGTTACGACTTTTACTTCCTCTAAATGATCAAGTTTGGTCATCTTTCCAACAGACCGGCGCAACCGAAAGGCCGCGCCGGACATCGGTCCGAAGACCTCACTAAATCATTCAATCGGTAGTAGCGACGGGCGGTGTGTACAAAGGGCAGGGACGTAATCAACGCGAGCTTATGACTCGCGCTTACTGGGAATTCCTCGTTCAAGGGGAACAATTGCAAGCCCCTATCCCAATCACGAAAGAAGTTCCACGGGTTACCCAGTCCTTTCAGACAGGGATAAAGACACGCTGCTTCCTTCAGTGTAGCGCGCGTGCGGCCCCGGACATCTAAGGGCATCACAGACCTGTTATTGCTCTGTTTCGTGCGGCTAGGAGCCGCTTGTCCCTCTAAGAAGGTTGTAAGGTGCTGGGAACCCCGCACCTATTTAATAGGCTAGAGTCTCGTTCGTTATCGGAATTAACCAGACAAATCGCTCCACCAACTAAGAACGGCCATGCACCACCATCCACCGAATCAAGAAAGAGCTCTCAATCTGTCAATCCTCCCAGTGTCCGGGCCGGGTAAGTTTTCCCGTGTTGAGTCAAATTAAGCCGCAGGCTCCACTCCTGGTGGTGCCCTTCCGTCAATTCCTTTAAGTTTCAGCTTTGCAACCATACTTCCCCCGGAACCCAAACACTTTGGTTTCCCGGAAGCTGCCCGCCGAGTCATTTGAGTAACTCAGGCGGATCGCTGGTTGGCATCGTTTATGGTCAGAACTAGGGCGGTATCTGATCGCCTTCGAACCTCTGACTTTCGTTCTTGATCAAAGAAAACATTCTTGGCAAATGCTTTCGCAGTAGTTCGTCTTGCGACGGTCCAAGAATTTCACCTCTAGCGCCGCAATACGAATGCCCCCGTCTGTCCCTCTTAATCATTACCTCGTATTCCAAAAACCAACAGAACAGAAACGAGGTCTTGTTCTATTATTCCATGCAAGTTTATTCAGGCGACTCGCCTGCGTTGAGCACTCTAATTTTTTCAAAGTAAAAGCACCGGCCTTCTCGAGGCACACAATGAAGTGCACCAAGAAAGGACCGGCATGATGTTCAGTCCGAGCCGTCGCATCGGGTAGATGCACTACTCGTCTGGAACTGAGATCCAACTACGAGCTTTTTAACCGCAGCAGCTTTAGTATACGCTATTGGAGCTGGAATTACCGCGGCTGCTGGCACCAGACTTGCCCTCCAATTGATCCTCGTTAAAGGATTTAGAGTGTACTCATTTCAATTACGGGGCCTCAAAAGAGTCCCGTATTGTTATTTTTCGTCACTACCTCCCCGTGCCGGGAGTGGGTAATTTGCGCGCCTGCTGCCTTCCTTGGATGTGGTAGCCGTTTCTCAGGCTCCCTCTCCGGAATCGAACCCTGATTCTCCGTTACCCGTAACAACCATGGTAAGCAAGTAACCTACCATCGAAAGTTGATAAGGCAGACACTTGAAAGAAACGTCGCCGGCTCGTGGCCATGCGATCAGCACAAAGTTATCCAGAGTCACCACACAATACGGGCCGAAACCCGATCGATCTTGGTCTAATAAAAGCACCCGTCGCCCAAAGGGCTTCAGGCTCACTGCATGTATTAGCTCTAGAATTGCCACAGTTATCCAAGTAGGAAGAAACGATCTAAGGAACCATAACTGATTTAATGAGCCATTCGCGGTTTCGCCTTATTTCGGCATGTACTTAGACATGCATGGCTTAATCTTTGAGACAAGCATATGATTACTGGCAGGATCAACCAGGTAATCGTTCAACTGCGCGTCCAGCCTTTCAAGCAGGGCCGGACGCCGTTTTTGCGATGCCGAGGCCACCTTCAGGCGCCCCAACACGCTTCGTTCTCGCAAAGGGTAGCACTTTGCACAGTCCGAGACGACGGCGTTCGAGCTCGCTACGGCGCCCTCCCCGCAGGGCCGGGTATCGCCACGCGGCAAGAAGCACGCAACATTCTCGATAGACCGGTTGTGTCGACTCGATCGCGGCTTGCGGTTTCTCTCGAGCCCGCAGCACTGGTGGACCGACCGACACTTGCAACGTAGCCGAGACGGCAAAGCCGCTAGGCGACGGGTCACGCCCGCGCCTTCGGCGCTTTCGTATTTGATTCGTCCGAGGACGATGCGGAACACACTTCGATATCGTGGAAAAAGCGTCGTCCGACAACCAGCCCCTAACGCATCAAGCGGATGAGGCTGCAGACGTCAGCTGTGGGATCCACGGGAGCGATACCGGGGACACGCTTGACGGGCACGAAGCCCGCCGCATATCAAACACCCAGGTCGCTTTGGGGGCGACTGCTCTCTGGGACCCCCCATATATAGCAGCGATAAGTACCCAGACCTCCATGGGGCCGTACTCGTGCCACTTTCGACGAGCGTTTGGCGAAAATCGTGCCGCCTCGTAACGCCGCGAGCAAGATTGAAAGCTTACGTCGGCAGCACAATGCCGAAGTCGTGAAAGCGCAGCGCGTCTACCGAATGCGCGAACGGCAATTTCTCGCTAATGGCCAGTACGGTTTCCTGCACAATTGCCTTTCTGTCGCCCTACGGGGCCCCCGGCCGATCGATTCGAGGCACGCTAGCACGGCCCCTTCGCCATTTCCGAGCACGAGTGCGAACAGTGCGGGCGGCGTGCTCGACGCCCCGGCTGACGTCGTTTCGGACTTTGTCTCTTCGCGTGCTCGCGGCAACGCCGCGGCCAACGACGACGTCTGCGCGGTTCTTTGCCGGTTCCCGGCGTGCTATAGTGCAGCCCTCTGCAGGGTGACACCGGCTCCGTCGTGGCCGTGCGGCGGCTTGTACGCAAAAGTTGCGTCAAAGGCGTCGCGCTCGCGCCGCCCCGGCACACGCGGTTTCGGACTTTGTCTCTTCCAGCGCTCGCGTAGTCGTGGGCACGATTGTCGACTTCGGAACGGTGCGCGGACACCGCCACGAGCACGCGCAAGACGAAAATCGCACTACGGTACAATGTCGGCCGGGGCCCTACGGCCCCTTACAGTAGCAGCGATAAGTGCCCAGACCTCCATGGGGCCGTACTCGTGCGACGCGGCGGCGTACTGCGCCGAGCCGAGCGCCAATATTTGGCTTTTGCAGGGCGGATTCGAGCTCTGGCGATTGCCGCGGTACCGCCGCTCACCGATTCAAGGCACGCTAGCGCGGCCCCTTCGCCATTTCCGAGCACGCGTGCGAACAGTGCGGGCGGCGTGCTCGACGCCCCGGCTGACGTCGTTTCGGACTTTGTCTCTTCGCGTGCTCGCGGCAACGCCGCGGCCAACGACGACGTCTGCGCGGTTCTTTGCCGGTTCCCGGCGTGCTATAGTGCAGCCCTCTGCAGGGTGACACCGGCTCCGTCGTGGCCGTGCGGCGGCTTGTACGCAAAAGTTGCGTCAAAGGCGTCGCGCTCGCGCCGCCCCGGCACACGCGGTTTCGGACTTTGTCTCTTCCAGCGCTCGCGTAGTCGTGGGCACGATTGTCGACGTCGGAACGGTGCGCGGACTACGCCACGAGCACGCGCAAGCCGAAAATCGCACTACGGTACAATGTCGGCCGGGGCCGTACGGCCCCTTACAGTAGCAGCGATAAGTGCCCAGACCTCCATGGGGCCGTACTCGTGCGACGCGGCCGCGTACTGCGCCGAGCCGAGCGCCAATATTTGGCTTTTGCAGGGCGGATTCGAGCTCTGGCGATCGCCGCGGTACCGCCGCTCACCGATTCAAGGCACGCTAGCGCGGCCCCTTCGCCATTTCCGAGCACGCGTGCGAACAGTGCGGGCGGCGTGCTCGACGCCCCGGCTGACGTCGTTTCGGACTTTGTCTCTTCGCGTGCTCGCGGCAACGCCGCGGCCAACGACGACGTCTGCGCGGTTCTTTGCCGGTTCCCGGCGTGCTATAGTGCAGCCCTCTGCAGGGTGACACCGGCTCCGTCGTGGCCGTGCGGCGGCTTGTACGCAAAAGTTGCGTCAAAGGCGTCGCGCTCGCGCCGCCCCGGCACACGCGGTTTCGGACTTTGTCTCTTCCAGCGCTCGCAACCATGTCGGGGCCCGACGCCGACGACTGCGTGGTGTTTCAACGATTGCCGGCGTGACACAATGCAGCTGCGTGCGGGATGCCAGCGATTCCGTCGTGTCCGTGCGGCGGCTTGTACGCAAAAGTTGCGTCAAAGGCGTCGCGCTCGCGCCGCCCCGGCACACGCGGTTTCGGACTTTGTCTCTTCCAGCGCTCGCGTAGTCGTGGGCACGATTGTCGACGTCGGAACGGTGCGCGGACTACGCCACGAGCACGCGCAAGCCGAAAATCGCACTACGGTACAATGTCGGCCGGGGCCGTACGGCCCCTTACAGTAGCAGCGATAAGTGCCCAGACCTCCATGGGGCCGTACTCGTGCGACGCGGCGGCGTACTGCGCCGAGCCGAGCGCCAATATTTGGCTTTTGCAGGGCGGATTCGAGCTCTGGCGATCGCCGCGGTACCGCCGCTCACCGATTCAAGGCACGCTAGCGCGGCCCCTTCGCCATTTCCGAGCACGCGTGCGAACAGTGCGGGCGGCGTGCTCGACGCCCCGGCTGACGTCGTTTCGGACTTTGTCTCTTCGCGTGCTCGCGGCAACGCCGCGGCCAACGACGACGTCTGCGCGGTTCTTTGCCGGTTCCCGGCGTGCTATAGTGCAGCCCTCTGCAGGGTGACACCGGCTCCGTCGTGGCCGTGCGGCGGCTTGTACGCAAAAGTTGCGTCAAAGGCGTCGCGCTCGCGCCGCCCCGGCACACGCGGTTTCGGACTTTGTCTCTTCCAGCGCTCGCAACCATGTCGGGGCCGACGCCGACGACTGCGTGGTGTTTCAACGATTGCCGGCGTGACACAATGCAGCTGCGTGCGGGATGCCAGCGATTCCGTCGTGGCGGTGCGGCGGCTTGTACGCAAAAGTTGCGTCAAAGGCGTCGCGCTCGCACCGCCCCGGCACACGTGGTTTCGGACTTTGTCTCTTCGAGCGCTCGCAGCGATGTCGAGGCGATCGCTTACGTCTGCACGGTTTCCGGTGTGCTACAATGCAGCAGTCTGCCGCACTACACCTCTTGGTTGCCGAGGCCAGCACGGCAATTTACTGAAGCGAGCGCATTGCGCCCAGGCGGCAGCGGACTTTGTGCTTTCGGGAGTGCTCTTGCTGTAAAATTTGAACGGCTGCAGCTGCGCGAAGCAAGTGTACCTATTTTCACTCTCTCTCTGTCTGCCTTTGAGGCGACTGTAATTTCACTTTAAACGCAACTGGAGGCGGGAGCAACCTGATGAGAGTAGGTGGACTTCGGTACATGTTGTAATTTAGAAATTGCTTTCAAGCTTTGAGGACATACACCTTCGCGCCATCTGCTTTCCCCGTCTCTTTGGCACTTTATAGTATGTGCTGCATGCTCTGCATTCCAAAGAAACACGCCTGTGTCTCTCCCTCTCTCACGTTCTTCTTCTTTTTGTAGCTGCTGTTGTAGAAGATGCTATGCTCTTTTAATCGCTGTAACATAGAGTGCTTGCACAAGCCAACAACTGTTGCGCGTTTTTTTTTTTTTTTTTTCTCTTCCCAAGACGTTTCTGCCATTATTCACTAACTCTCGTTCTTAGTATGCAATGGAGCGTTAGCTCGCGCCATCTACCTTTCTTTCTGTATTGCAAAGTCCGCAGGTTTTCCTAGTTCCGTACACAGATGGCGCTAATGCGTTTTGGCGCCAGGTTCGAACGACCTCGCTGTACTCGTGTTTCCCATTTGAATGTTTCAAAGGGGTTTGCGACAGGGGGTGGTTCTTGTGCAAGGCTGAGCTTTCCAGCTGCGTTTAAGCTATGCTAGCATGTGTGCGTATATATATATATATATATATATAAATACACAAACACACACACACACACACACACACACACATGCATATATACATACACACACACGGTAATGGTAAAGATGATGAGGTAGCACTTTTTTTTTTTTTTTTACAATGCCTGTGTTTTCAGATGGCGATCTTTCTCCCCTCTATGTTTCCGGTGGGAAGGAGTGTGCAGCGTTTTCTATATTTATTTTGTCATTCACTTCTATGTTGCTCGTCTTCGTACATGGGGCATGCTACCTAATTCTACCGGTCGATTCGACACGTTGCGATCCGTCCCGGCCTGTGCCGTATCAAAATTT
>NW_027315378.1:0-34922 GCF_023375885.2 Dermacentor andersoni | reverse complement strand
ACACACACGCGAGACAGATGCTCTTTTTAGCACCCGTGCACGGATTCGTGCGAAAACGCGTTTTAAGCATGCACATGCATCTTTTGGTAGACGCGGATGAAGTTTTCTGCAAAACCACAAGATGTGCATGCAAATGGTGCTTTTGGCAGAACGCGCACGTGGATTTCTACCAACAACGTGCTAAGCATGCCGATGCTGCTCTTTTTAGCACCCGCGCACGGATTCGTGCGAAAACGCGTTTTAAGCATGCACATGCATCTTTTGGTAGACGAGATTGAAGTTTTCTGCAAAAGCACAAGATGTGCATGCAAATGGTGCTTTTCGCAGAACGCGCACGTGGATTTCTACCAAACAACGTGCTCAGCATGCCGATGCTGCTCTTTTTAGCACCCGCGCACGGATTCGTGCGAAAACGCGTTTTAAGCATGCACATGCATCTTTTGGTAGACGAGATTGAAGTTTTCTGCAAAACCACAAGATGTGCATGCAAATGGTGCTTTTCGCAGAACGCGCACGTGGATTTCTACCAAACAACGTGCTAAGCATGCCGATGCTGCTCTTTTTAGCACCCGCGCCACGGATTCGTGCGAAAACGCGTTTAAGCATGCACATGCATCTTTGGTAGACGAGATTGAAGTTTTCTGCAAAACCACAAGATGTGCATGCAAATGGTGCTTTTCGCAGAACGCGCACGTGGATTTCTACCAAACAACGTGCTAAGCATGCCGATGCTGTTCTTTTTAGCACCCGCGCACGGATTCCTGCGAAAACGCGTTTTAAGCATGCCCATGCATCTTTTGGTAGACGAGATTGAAGTTTTCTGCAAAACCACAAGATGTGCATGCAAATGGTGCTTTTCGCAGAACGCGGACGTGGATTTCTACCAAACAACGTGCTAAGCATGCCGATGCTGCTCTTTTTAGCACCCGCGCACGGATTTGTGCGAAAACGCGTTTTAAGCATGCACATGCATCTTTTGGTAGACGAGATTGAAGTTTTCTGCAAAAGCACAAGATGTGCATGCAAATGGTGCTTTTCGCAGAACGCGCACGTGGATTTCTACCAAACAACGTGCTCAGCATGCCGATGCTGCTCTTTTTAGCACCCGCGCACGGATTTGTGCGAAAACGCGTTTTAAGCATGCACATGCATCTTTTGGTAGACGAGATTGAAGTTTTCTGCAAAACCACAAGATGTGCATGCAAATGGTGCTTTTGGCAGAACGCGCACGTGGATTTCTACCAAACGACGTGCTAAGCATGCCGAAGCTGCTCTTTTTAGCACCCGCGCACGGATTTGTGCGAAAACGCGTTTTAAGCATGCACATGCATCTTTTGGTAGACGAGATTGAAGTTTTCTGCAAAACCACAAGATGTGCGTGCATTCAAATGGTGCTTTTCGCAGAACGCGCACGTGGATTTCTACCAAACAACGTGCTAAGCATGCCGATGCTGCTCTTTTTAGCACCCGCGCACGGATTCGTGCGAAAACGCGTTTTAAGCATGCACATGCATCTTTTGGTAGACGAGATTGAAGTTTTCTGCAAAAGCACAAGATGTGCATGCAAATGGTGCTTTTCGCAGAACGCGCACGTGGATTTCTACCAAACAACGTGCTCAGCATGCCGATGCTGCTCTTTTTAGCACCCGCGCACGGATTCGTGCGAAAACGCGTTTTAAGCATGCACATGCATCTTTTGGTAGACGAGATTGAAGTTATTCTGCAAAACCACAAGATGTGCATGCAAATGGTGCTTTTCGCAGAACGCGCACGTGGATTTCTACCAAACAACGTGCTAAGCATGCCGATGCTGCTCTTTTTAGCACCCGCGCACGGATTCGTGCGAAAACGCGTTTTAAGCATGCACATGCATCTTTTGGTAGACGAGATTGAAGTTTTCTGCAAAACCACAAGATGTGCATGCAAATGGTGCTTTTCGCAGAACGCGCACGTGGATTTCTACCAAACAACGTGCTAAGCATGCCGATGCTGCTCTTTTTAGCACCCGTGCACGGATTCGTGCGAAAACGCGTTTTAAGCATGCACATGCATCTTTTGGTAGACGCGGATGAAGTTTTCTGCAAAACCACAAGATGTGCATGCAAATGGTGCTTTTGGCAGAACGCGCACGTGGATTTCTACCAAACGACGTGCTAAGCATGCCGATGCTGTTCTTTTTAGCACCCGCGCACGGATTCGTGCGAAAACGCGTTTTAAGCATGCACATGCATCTTTTGGTAGACGCGGATGAAGTTTTCTGCAAAACCACAACATGTGCATGCAAATGGTGCTTTTCGCAGAACGCGCACGTGGATTTCTACCAAACAACGTGCTCAGCATGCCGATGCTGCTCTTCTTAGCACACGCGCACGGATTCGTGCGAAAACGCGTTTTAAGCATGCACATGCATCTTTTGGTAGACGAGATTGAAGTTTTCTGCAAAACCACAAGATGTGCATGCAAATGGTGCTTTTCGCAGAACGCGCACGTGGATTTCTACCAAACAACGTGCTAAGCATGCCGATGCTGCTCTTTTTAGCACCCGCGCACGGATTCGTGCGAAAACGCGTTTTAAGCATGCACATGCATCTTTTGGTAGACGAGATTGAAGTTTTCTGCAAAAGCACAAGATGTGCATGCAAATGGTGCTTTTCGCAGAACGCGCACGTGGATTTCTACCAAACAACGTGCTCAGCATGCCGATGCTGCTCTTTTTAGCACCCGCGCACGGATTCGTGCGAAAACGCGTTTTAAGCATGCACATGCATCTTTTGGTAGACGAGATTGAAGTTTTCTGCAAAACCACAAGATGTGCATGCAAATGGTGCTTTTGGCAGAACGCGCACGTGGATTTCTACCAAACGACGTGCTAAGCATGCCGATGCTGCTCTTTTTAGCACCCGCGCACGGATTCGCGCGAAAACGCGTTTTAAGCATGCACATGCATCTTTTGGTAGACGAGATTGAAGTTTTCTGCAAAAGCACAAGATGTGCATGCAAATGGTGCTTTTCGCAGAACGCGCACGTGGATTTCTACCAAACAACGTGCTCAGCATGCCGATGCTGCTTTTTTTAGCACCCGCGCACGGATTCGTGCGAAAACGCGTTTTAAGCATGCACATGCATCTTTTGGTAGACGAGATTGAAGTTTTCTGCAAAACCACAACATGTGCATGCAAATGGTGCTTTTCGCAGAACGCGCACGTGGATTTCTACCAAACAACGTGCTCAGCATGCCGATGCTGCTCTTCTTAGCACACGCGCACGGATTCGTGCGAAAACGCGTTTTAAGCATGCACATGCATCTTTTGGTAGACGAGATTGAAGTTTTCTGCAAAACCACAAGATGTGCATGCAAATGGTGCTTTTCGCAGAACGCGCACGTGGATTTCTACCAAACAACGTGCTAAGCATGCCGAAGCTGCTCTTTTTAGCACCCGCGCACGGATTCGTGCGAAAACGCGTTTTAAGCATGCACATGCATCTTTTGGTAGACGAGATTGAAGTTTTCTGCAAAAGCACAAGATGTGCATGCAAATGGTGCTTTTCGCAGAACGCGCACGTGGATTTCTACCAAACAACGTGCTCAGCATGCCGATGCTGCTCTTTTTAGCACCCGCGCACGGATTCGTGCGAAAACGCGTTTTAAGCATGCACATGCATCTTTTGGTAGACGAGATTGAAGTTTTCTGCAAAACCACAAGATGTGCATGCAAATGGTGCT
Source organism: Dermacentor andersoni (assembly GCF_023375885.2). Taxonomy (NCBI): domain Eukaryota; kingdom Metazoa; phylum Arthropoda; class Arachnida; order Ixodida; family Ixodidae; genus Dermacentor; species Dermacentor andersoni. The sequence goes on along the minus strand of NW_027315378.1, from coordinate 31,198 downwards.
TTTGGCAGAACGCGCACGTGGATTTCTACCAAACGACGTGCTAAGCATGCCGATGCTGCTCTTTTTAGCACCCGCGCACGGATTCGCGCGAAAACGCGTTTTAAGCATGCACATGCATCTTTTGGTAGACGAGATTGAAGTTTTCTGCAAAAGCACAAGATGTGCATGCAAATGGTGCTTTTCGCAGAACGCGCACGTGGATTTCTACCAAACAACGTGCTCAGCATGCCGATGCTGCTCTTTTTAGACCCGCGCACGGATTCGTGCGAAAACGCGTTTTAAGCATGCACATGCATCTTTTGGTAGACGAGATTGAAGTTTTCTGCAAAACCACAAGATGTGCATGCAAATGGTGCTTTTCGCAGAACGCGCACGTGGATTTCTACCAAACAACGTGCTAAGCATGCCGATGCTGCTCTTTTTAGCACCCGCGCACGGATTCGTGCGAAAACGCGTTTTAAGCATGCACATGCATCTTTTGGTAGACGAGATTGAAGTTTTCTGCAAAACCACAAGATGTGCATGCAAATGGTGCTTTTCGCAGAACGCGCACGTGGATTTCTACCAAACAACGTGCTAAGCATGCCGATGCTGCTCTTTTTAGCACCCGCGCACGGATTCGTGAGAAAACGCGTTTTAAGCATGCACATGCATCTTTTGGTAGACGAGATTGAAGTTTTCTGCAAAACCACAAGATGTGCATGCAAATGGTGCTTTTCGCAGAACGCGCACGTGGATTTCTACCAAACAACGTGCTAAGCATGCCGATGCTGCTCTTTTTAGCACCCGCGCACGGATTCGTGCGAAAACGCGTTTTAAGCATGCACATGCATCTTTTGGTAGACGAGATTGAAGTTTTCTGCAAAAGCACAAGATGTGCATGCAAATGGTGCTTTTCGCAGAACGCGCACGTGGATTTCTACCAAACAACGTGCTCAGCATGCCGATGCTGCTCTTTTTAGCACCCGCGCACGGATTCGTGCGAAAACGCGTTTTAAGCATGCACATGCATCTTTTGGTAGACGAGATTGAAGTTTTCTGCAAAACCACAAGATGTGCATGCAAATGGTGCTTTTCGCAGAACGCGCACGTGGATTTCTACCAAACAACGTGCTAAGCATGCCGATGCTGCTCTTTTTAGCACCCGCGCACGGATTCGTGCGAAAACGCGTTTTAAGCATGCACATGCATCTTTTGGTAGACGAGATTGAAGTTTTCTGCAAAACCACAAGATGTGCATGCAAATGGTGCTTTTCGCAGAACGCGCACGTGGATTTCTACCAAACAACGTGCTAAGCATGCCGATGCTGTTCTTTTTAGCACCCGCGCACGGATTCCTGCGAAAACGCGTTTTAAGCATGCACATGCATCTTTTGGTAGACGAGATTGAAGTTTTCTGCAAAACCACAAGATGTGCATGCAAATGGTGCTTTTCGCAGAACGCGGACGTGGATTTCTACCAAACAACGTGCTAAGCATGCCGATGCTGCTCTTTTTAGCACCCGCGCACGGATTTGTGCGAAAACGCGTTTTAAGCATGCACATGCATCTTTTGGTAGACGAGATTGAAGTTTTCTGCAAAAGCACAAGATGTGCATGCAAATGGTGCTTTTCGCAGAACGCGCACGTGGATTTCTACCAAACAACGTGCTCAGCATGCCGATGCTGCTCTTTTTAGCACCCGCGCACGGATTTGTGCGAAAACGCGTTTTAAGCATGCACATGCATCTTTTGGTAGACGAGATTGAAGTTTTCTGCAAAACCACAAGATGTGCATGCAAATGGTGCTTTTGGCAGAACGCGCACGTGGATTTCTACCAAACGACGTGCTAAGCATGCCGATGCTGCTCTTTTTAGCACCCGCGCACGGATTTGTGCGAAAACGCGTTTTAAGCATGCACATGCATCTTTTGGTAGACGAGATTGAAGTTTTCTGCAAAACCACAAGATGTGCGTGCATTCAAATGGTGCTTTTCGCAGAACGCGCACGTGGATTTCTACCAAACAACGTGCTAAGCATGCCGATGCTGCTCTTTTTAGCACCCGCGCACGGATTCGTGCGAAAACGCGTTTTAAGCATGCACATGCATCTTTTGGTAGACGAGATTGAAGTTTTCTGCAAAAGCACAAGATGTGCATGCAAATGGTGCTTTTCGCAGAACGCGCACGTGGATTTCTACCAAACAACGTGCTCAGCATGCCGATGCTGCTCTTTTTAGCACCCGCGCACGGATTCGTGCGAAAACGCGTTTTAAGCATGCACATGCATCTTTTGGTAGACGAGATTGAAGTTTTCTGCAAAACCACAAGATGTGCATGCAAATGGTGCTTTTGGCAGAACGCGCACGTGGATTTCTACCAAACGACGTGCTAAGCATGCCGATGCTGCTCTTTTTAGCACCCGCGCACGGATTCGCGCGAAAACGCGTTTTAAGCATGCACATGCATCTTTTGGTAGACGAGATTGAAGTTTTCTGCAAAACCACAAGATGTGCATGCAAATGGTGCTTTTCGCAGAACGCGCACGTGGATTTCTACCAAACAACGTGCTAAGCATGCCGATGCTGCTCTTTTTAGCACCCGCGCACGGATTCGTGCGAAAACGCGTTTTAAGCATGCACATGCATCTTTTGGTAGACGAGATTGAAGTTTTCTGCAAAACCACAAGATGTGCATGCAAATGGTGCTTTTCGCAGAACGCGCACGTGGATTTCTACCAAACAACGTGCTAAGCATGCCGATGCTGCTCTTTTTAGCACCCGTGCACGGATTCGTGCGAAAACGCGTTTTAAGCATGCACATGCATCTTTTGGTAGACGCGGATGAAGTTTTCTGCAAAACCACAAGATGTGCATGCAAATGGTGCTTTTGGCTGAACGCGCACGTGGATTTCTACCAAACAACGTGCTAAGCATGCCGATGCTGCTCTTTTTAGCACCCGCGCACGGATTCGTGCGAAAACGCGTTTTAAGCATGCACATGCATCTTTTGGTAGACGAGATTGAAGTTTTCTGCAAAAGCACAAGATGTGCATGCAAATGGTGCTTTTCGCAGAACGCGCACGTGGATTTCTACCAAACAACGTGCTCAGCATGCCGATGCTGCTCTTTTTAGCACCCGCGCACGGATTCGTGCGAAAACGCGTTTTAAGCATGCACATGCATCTTTTGGTAGACGAGATTGAAGTTTTCTGCAAAACCACAAGATGTGCATGCAAATGGTGCTTTTCGCAGAACGCGCACGTGGATTTCTACCAAACAACGTGCTAAGCATGCCGATGCTGCTCTTTTTAGCACCCGCGCACGGATTCGTGCGAAAACGCGTTTTAAGCATGCACATGCATCTTTTGGTAGACGAGATTGAAGTTTTCTGCAAAACCACAAGATGTGCATGCAAATGGTGCTTTTCGCAGAACGCGCACGTGGATTTCTACCAAACAACGTGCTAAGCATGCCGATGCTGTTCTTTTTAGCACCCGCGCACGGATTCCTGCGAAAACGCGTTTTAAGCATGCACATGCATCTTTTGGTAGACGAGATTGAAGTTTTCTGCAAAACCACAAGATGTGCATGCAAATGGTGCTTTTCGCAGAACGCGGACGTGGATTTCTACCAAACAACGTGCTAAGCATGCCGATGCTGCTCTTTTTAGCACCCGCGCACGGATTTGTGCGAAAACGCGTTTTAAGCATGCACATGCATCTTTTGGTAGACGAGATTGAAGTTTTCTGCAAAAGCACAAGATGTGCATGCAAATGGTGCTTTTCGCAGAACGCGCACGTGGATTTCTACCAAACAACGTGCTCAGCATGCCGATGCTGCTCTTTTTAGCACCCGCGCACGGATTTGTGCGAAAACGCGTTTTAAGCATGCACATGCATCTTTTGGTAGACGAGATTGAAGTTTTCTGCAAAACCACAAGATGTGCATGCAAATGGTGCTTTTGGCAGAACGCGCACGTGGATTTCTACCAAACGACGTGCTAAGCATGCCGATGCTGCTCTTTTTAGCACCCGCGCACGGATTTGTGCGAAAACGCGTTTTAAGCATGCACATGCATCTTTTGGTAGACGAGATTGAAGTTTTCTGCAAAACCACAAGATGTGCGTGCATTCAAATGGTGCTTTTCGCAGAACGCGCACGTGGATTTCTACCAAACAACGTGCTAAGCATGCCGATGCTGCTCTTTTTAGCACCCGCGCACGGATTCGTGCGAAAACGCGTTTTAAGCATGCACATGCATCTTTTGGTAGACGAGATTGAAGTTTTCTGCAAAAGCACAAGATGTGCATGCAAATGGTGCTTTTCGCAGAACGCGCACGTGGATTTCTACCAAACAACGTGCTCAGCATGCCGATGCTGCTCTTTTTAGCACCCGCGCACGGATTCGTGCGAAAACGCGTTTTAAGCATGCACATGCATCTTTTGGTAGACGAGATTGAAGTTTTCTGCAAAACCACAAGATGTGCATGCAAATGGTGCTTTTGGCAGAACGCGCACGTGGATTTCTACCAAACGACGTGCTAAGCATGCCGATGCTGCTCTTTTTAGCACCCGCGCACGGATTCGCGCGAAAACGCGTTTTAAGCATGCACATGCATCTTTTGGTAGACGAGATTGAAGTTTTCTGCAAAACCACAAGATGTGCATGCAAATGGTGCTTTTCGCAGAACGCGCACGTGGATTTCTACCAAACAACGTGCTAAGCATGCCGATGCTGCTCTTTTTAGCACCCGCGCACGGATTCGTGCGAAAACGCGTTTTAAGCATGCACATGCATCTTTTGGTAGACGAGATTGAAGTTTTCTGCAAAACCACAAGATGTGCATGCAAATGGTGCTTTTCGCAGAACGCGCACGTGGATTTCTACCAAACAACGTGCTAAGCATGCCGATGCTGCTCTTTTTAGCACCCGTGCACGGATTCGTGCGAAAACGCGTTTTAAGCATGCACATGCATCTTTTGGTAGACGCGGATGAAGTTTTCTGCAAAACCACAAGATGTGCATGCAAATGGTGCTTTTGGCAGAACGCGCACGTGGATTTCTACCAAACAACGTGCTAAGCATGCCGATGCTGCTCTTTTTAGCACCCGCGCACGGATTTGTGCGAAAACGCGTTTTAAGCATGCACATGCATCTTTTGGTAGACGAGATTGAAGTTTTCTGCAAAAGCACAAGATGTGCATGCAAATGGTGCTTTTCGCAGAACGCGCACGTGGATTTCTACCAAACAACGTGCTCAGCATGCCGATGCTGCTCTTTTTAGCACCCGCGCACGGATTTGTGCGAAAACGCGTTTTAAGCATGCACATGCATCTTTTGGTAGACGAGATTGAAGTTTTCTGCAAAACCACAAGATGTGCATGCAAATGGTGCTTTTGGCAGAACGCGCACGTGGATTTCTACCAAACGACGTGCTAAGCATGCCGATGCTGCTCTTTTTAGCACCCGCGCACGGATTTGTGCGAAAACGCGTTTTAAGCATGCACATGCATCTTTTGGTAGACGAGATTGAAGTTTTCTGCAAAACCACAAGATGTGCGTGCATTCAAATGGTGCTTTTCGCAGAACGCGCACGTGGATTTCTACCAAACAACGTGCTAAGCATGCCGATGCTGCTCTTTTTAGCACCCGCGCACGGATTCGTGCGAAAACGCGTTTTAAGCATGCACATGCATCTTTTGGTAGACGAGATTGAAGTTTTCTGCAAAAGCACAAGATGTGCATGCAAATGGTGCTTTTCGCAGAACGCGCACGTGGATTTCTACCAAACAACGTGCTCAGCATGCCGATGCTGCTCTTTTTAGCACCCGCGCACGGATTCGTGCGAAAACGCGTTTTAAGCATGCACATGCATCTTTTGGTAGACGAGATTGAAGTTTTCTGCAAAACCACAAGATGTGCATGCAAATGGTGCTTTTGGCAGAACGCGCACGTGGATTTCTACCAAACGACGTGCTAAGCATGCCGATGCTGCTCTTTTTAGCACCCGCGCACGGATTCGCGCGAAAACGCGTTTTAAGCATGCACATGCATCTTTTGGTAGACGAGATTGAAGTTTTCTGCAAAACCACAAGATGTGCATGCAAATGGTGCTTTTCGCAGAACGCGCACGTGGATTTCTACCAAACAACGTGCTAAGCATGCCGATGCTGCTCTTTTTAGCACCCGCGCACGGATTCGTGCGAAAACGCGTTTTAAGCATGCACATGCATCTTTTGGTAGACGAGATTGAAGTTTTCTGCAAAACCACAAGATGTGCATGCAAATGGTGCTTTTCGCAGAACGCGCACGTGGATTTCTACCAAACAACGTGCTAAGCATGCCGATGCTGCTCTTTTTAGCACCCGTGCACGGATTCGTGCGAAAACGCGTTTTAAGCATGCACATGCATCTTTTGGTAGACGCGGATGAAGTTTTCTGCAAAACCACAAGATGTGCATGCAAATGGTGCTTTTGGCAGAACGCGCACGTGGATTTCTACCAAACGACGTGCTAAGCATGCCGATGCTGTTCTTTTTAGCACCCGCGCACGGATTCGTGCGAAAACGCGTTTTAAGCATGCACATGCATCTTTTGGTAGACGCGGATGAAGTTTTCTGCAAAACCACAAGATGTGCGTGCAAATGGTGCTCTTGGCAGAACGCGCACGTGGATTTCTACCAAACGACGTGCTAAGCATGCCGATGCTTCTCTTTTTAGCACCCGCGCACGGATTTGTGCGAAAACGCGTTTTAAGCATGCACATGCATCTTTTGGTAGACGAGATTGAAGTTTTCTGCAAAACCACAAGATGTGCATGCAAATGGTGCTTTTCGCAGAACACGCACGTGGATTTCTACCAAACAACGTGCTAAGCATGCCGATGCTGCTTTTTTTAGCACCCGCGCACGGATTCGTGCGAAAACGCGTTTTAAGCATGCACATGCATCTTTTGGTAGACGAGATTGAAGTTTTCTGCAAAACCACAACATGTGCATGCAAATGGTGCTTTTCGCAGAACGCGCACGTGGATTTCTACCAAACAACGTGCTCAGCATGCCGATGCTGCTCTTCTTAGCACACGCGCACGGATTCGTGCGAAAACGCGTTTTAAGCATGCACATGCATCTTTTGGTAGACGAGATTGAAGTTTTCTGCAAAACCACAAGATGTGCATGCAAATGGTGCTTTTCGCAGAACGCGCACGTGGATTTCTACCAAACAACGTGCTAAGCATGCCGATGCTGCTCTTTTTAGCACCCGCGCACGGATTCGTGCGAAAACGCGTTTTAAGCATGCACATGCATCTTTTGGTAGACGAGATTGAAGTTTTCTGCAAAAGCACAAGATGTGCATGCAAATGGTGCTTTTCGCAGAACGCGCACGTGGATTTCTACCAAACAACGTGCTCAGCATGCCGATGCTGCTCTTTTTAGCACCCGCGCACGGATTCGTGCGAAAACGCGTTTTAAGCATGCACATGCATCTTTTGGTAGACGAGATTGAAGTTTTCTGCAAAACCACAAGATGTGCATGCAAATGGTGCTTTTGGCAGAACGCGCACGTGGATTTCTACCAAACGACGTGCTAAGCATGCCGATGCTGCTCTTTTTAGCACCCGCGCACGGATTCGCGCGAAAACGCGTTTTAAGCATGCACATGCATCTTTTGGTAGACGAGATTGAAGTTTTCTGCAAAAGCACAAGATGTGCATGCAAATGGTGCTTTTCGCAGAACGCGCACGTGGATTTCTACCAAACAACGTGCTCAGCATGCCGATGCTGCTCTTTTTAGACCCGCGCACGGATTCGTGCGAAAACGCGTTTTAAGCATGCACATGCATCTTTTGGTAGACGAGATTGAAGTTTTCTGCAAAACCACAAGATGTGCATGCAAATGGTGCTTTTGGCAGAACGCGCACGTGGATTTCTACCAAACGACGTGCTAAGCATGCCGATGCTGCTCTTTTTAGCACCCGCGCACGGATTCGCGCGAAAACGCGTTTTAAGCATGCACATGCATCTTTTGGTAGACGAGATTGAAGTTTTCTGCAAAACCACAAGATGTGCATGCAAATGGTGCTTTTCGCAGAACGCGCACGTGGATTTCTACCAAACAACGTGCTAAGCATGCCGATGCTGCTCTTTTTAGCACCCGCGCACGGATTCGTGCGAAAACGCGTTTTAAGCATGCACATGCATCTTTTGGTAGACGAGATTGAAGTTTTCTGCAAAACCACAAGATGTGCATGCAAATGGTGCTTTTCGCAGAACGCGCACGTGGATTTCTACCAAACAACGTGCTAAGCATGCCGATGCTGCTCTTTTTAGCACCCGTGCACGGATTCGTGCGAAAACGCGTTTTAAGCATGCACATGCATCTTTTGGTAGACGCGGATGAAGTTTTCTGCAAAACCACAAGATGTGCATGCAAATGGTGCTTTTGGCAGAACGCGCACGTGGATTTCTACCAAACGACGTGCTAAGCATGCCGATGCTGTTCTTTTTAGCACCCGCGCACGGATTCGTGCGAAAACGCGTTTTAAGCATGCACATGCATCTTTTGGTAGACGCGGATGAAGTTTTCTGCAAAACCACAAGATGTGCGTGCAAATGGTGCTTTTCGCAGAACGCGCACGTGGATTTCTACCAAACAACGTGCTCAGCATGCCGATGCTGCTCTTCTTAGCACACGCGCACGGATTCGTGCGAAAACGCGTTTTAAGCATGCACATGCATCTTTTGGTAGACGCGGATGAAGTTTTCTGCAAAACCACAACATGTGCATGCAAATGGTGCTTTTCGCAGAACGCGCACGTGGATTTCTACCAAACAACGTGCTCAGCATGCCGATGCTGCTCTTCTTAGCACACGCGCACGGATTCGTGCGAAAACGCGTTTTAAGCATGCACATGCATCTTTTGGTAGACGAGATTGAAGTTTTCTGCAAAACCACAAGATGTGCATGCAAATGGTGCTTTTCGCAGAACGCGCACGTGGATTTCTACCAAACAACGTGCTAAGCATGCCGATGCTGCTCTTTTTAGCACCCGCGCACGGATTCGTGCGAAAACGCGTTTTAAGCATGCACATGCATCTTTTGGTAGACGAGATTGAAGTTTTCTGCAAAAGCACAAGATGTGCATGCAAATGGTGCTTTTCGCAGAACGCGCACGTGGATTTCTACCAAACAACGTGCTCAGCATGCCGATGCTGCTCTTTTTAGCACCCGCGCACGGATTCGTGCGAAAACGCGTTTTAAGCATGCACATGCATCTTTTGGTAGACGAGATTGAAGTTTTCTGCAAAACCACAAGATGTGCATGCAAATGGTGCTTTTGGCAGAACGCGCACGTGGATTTCTACCAAACGACGTGCTAAGAAGCCGATGCTGCTCTTTTTAGCACCCGCGCACGGATTCGCGCGAAAACGCGTTTTAAGCTTGCACATGCATCTTTTGGTAGACGCGGATTAAGTTTTCTGCAAAACCACAAGATGTGCATGGAAATGGTGCTCTTGGCAGAACGCGCACGTGGATTTCTACCAAACGACGTGCTAAGCATGCCGATGCTGCTCTTTTTAGCACCCGCGCACGGATTTGTGCGAAAACGCGTTTTAAGCATGCACATGCATCTTTTGGTAGACGAGATTGAAGTTTTCTGCAAAACCACAAGATGTGCATGCAAATAGTGCTTTTCGCAGAACGCGCACGTGGATTTCTACCAAACAACGTGCTAAGCATGCCGATGCTGCTCTTTTTAGCACCCGCGCACGGATTCGTGCGAAAACGCGTTTTAAGCATGCACATGCATCTTTTGGTAGACGAGATTGAAGTTTTCTGCAAAACCACAAGATGTGCATGCAAATGGTGCTTTTCGCAGAACGCGCACGTGGATTTCTACCAAACAACGTGCTAAGCATGCCGATGCTGCTCTTTTTAGCACCCGCGCACGGATTCGTGCGAAAACGCGTTTTAAGCATGCACATGCATCTTTTGGTAGACGAGATTGAAGTTTTCTGCAAAAGCACAAGATGTGCATGCAAATGGTGCTTTTCGCAGAACGCGCACGTGGATTTCTACCAAACAACGTGCTCAGCATGCCGATGCTGCTCTTTTTAGCACCCGCGCACGGATTCGTGCGAAAACGCGTTTTAAGCATGCACATGCATCTTTTGGTAGACGAGATTGAAGTTTTCTGCAAAACCACAAGATGTGCATGCAAATGGTGCTTTTGGCAGAACGCGCACGTGGATTTCTACCAAACGACGTGCTAAGAAGCCGATGCTGCTCTTTTTAGCACCCGCGCACGGATTCGCGCGAAAACGCGTTTTAAGCATGCACATGCATCTTTTGGTAGACGCGGATTAAGTTTTCTGCAAAACCACAAGATGTGCATGCAAATGGTGCTCTTGGCAGAACGCGCACGTGGATTTCTACCAAACGACGTGCTAAGCATGCCGATGCTGCTCTTTTTCGCACCCGCGCACGGATTTGTGCGAAAACGCGTTTTAAGCATGCACATGCATCTTTTGGTAGACGAGATTGAAGTTTTCTGCAAAAGCACAAGATGTGCATGCAAATGGTGCTTTTCGCAGAACGCGCACGTGGATTTCTACCAAACAACGTGCTCAGCATGCCGATGCTGCTCTTTTTAGCACCCGCGCACGGATTCGTGCGAAAACGCGTTTTAAGCATGCACATGCATCTTTTGGTAGACGAGATTGAAGTTTTCTGCAAAACCACAAGATGTGCATGCAAATGGTGCTTTTGGCAGAACGCGCACGTGGATTTCTACCAAACGACGTGCTAAGCATGCCGATGCTGCTCTTTTTAGCACCCGCGCACGGATTCGCGCGAAAACGCGTTTTAAGCATGCACATGCATCTTTTGGTAGACGAGATTGAAGTTTTCTGCAAAACCACAAGATGTGCATGCAAATGGTGCTTTTCGCAGAACGCGCACGTGGATTTCTACCAAACAACGTGCTAAGCATGCCGATGCTGCTCTTTTTAGCACCCGCGCACGGATTCGTGCGAAAACGCGTTTTAAGCATGCACATGCATCTTTTGGTAGACGAGATTGAAGTTTTCTGCAAAACCACAAGATGTGCATGCAAATGGTGCTTTTCGCAGAACGCGCACGTGGATTTCTACCAAACAACGTGCTAAGCATGCCGATGCTGCTCTTTTTAGCACCCGTGCACGGATTCGTGCGAAAACGCGTTTTAAGCATGCACATGCATCTTTTGGTAGACGCGGATGAAGTTTTCTGCAAAACCACAAGATGTGCATGCAAATGGTGCTTTTGGCAGAACGCGCACGTGGATTTCTACCAAACGACGTGCTAAGCATGCCGATGCTGTTCTTTTTAGCACCCGCGCACGGATTCGTGCGAAAACGCGTTTTAAGCATGCACATGCATCTTTTGGTAGACGCGGATGAAGTTTTCTGCAAAACCACAAGATGTGCGTGCAAATGGTGCTCTTGGCAGAACGCGCACGTGGATTTCTACCAAACGACGTGCTAAGCATGCCGATGCTTCTCTTTTTAGCACCCGCGCACGGATTTGTGCGAAAACGCGTTTTAAGCATGCACATGCATCTTTTGGTAGACGAGATTGAAGTTTTCTGCAAAACCACAAGATGTGCATGCAAATGGTGCTTTTCGCAGAACACGCACGTGGATTTCTACCAAACAACGTGCTAAGCATGCCGATGCTGCTTTTTTTAGCACCCGCGCACGGATTCGTGCGAAAACGCGTTTTAAGCATGCACATGCATCTTTTGGTAGACGAGATTGAAGTTTTCTGCAAAACCACAACATGTGCATGCAAATGGTGCTTTTCGCAGAACGCGCACGTGGATTTCTACCAAACAACGTGCTCAGCATGCCGATGCTGCTCTTCTTAGCACACGCGCACGGATTCGTGCGAAAACGCGTTTTAAGCATGCACATGCATCTTTTGGTAGACGAGATTGAAGTTTTCTGCAAAACCACAAGATGTGCATGCAAATGGTGCTTTTCGCAGAACGCGCACGTGGATTTCTACCAAACAACGTGCTAAGCATGCCGATGCTGCTCTTTTTAGCACCCGCGCACGGATTCGTGCGAAAACGCGTTTTAAGCATGCACATGCATCTTTTGGTAGACGAGATTGAAGTTTTCTGCAAAAGCACAAGATGTGCATGCAAATGGTGCTTTTCGCAGAACGCGCACGTGGATTTCTACCAAACAACGTGCTCAGCATGCCGATGCTGCTCTTTTTAGCACCCGCGCACGGATTCGTGCGAAAACGCGTTTTAAGCATGCACATGCATCTTTTGGTAGACGAGATTGAAGTTTTCTGCAAAACCACAAGATGTGCATGCAAATGGTGCTTTTGGCAGAACGCGCACGTGGATTTCTACCAAACGACGTGCTAAGCATGCCGATGCTGCTCTTTTTAGCACCCGCGCACGGATTCGCGCGAAAACGCGTTTTAAGCATGCACATGCATCTTTTGGTAGACGAGATTGAAGTTTTCTGCAAAAGCACAAGATGTGCATGCAAATGGTGCTTTTCGCAGAACGCGCACGTGGATTTCTACCAAACAACGTGCTCAGCATGCCGATGCTGCTCTTTTTAGACCCGCGCACGGATTCGTGCGAAAACGCGTTTTAAGCATGCACATGCATCTTTTGGTAGACGAGATTGAAGTTTTCTGCAAAACCACAAGATGTGCATGCAAATGGTGCTTTTGGCAGAACGCGCACGTGGATTTCTACCAAACGACGTGCTAAGCATGCCGATGCTGCTCTTTTTAGCACCCGCGCACGGATTCGCGCGAAAACGCGTTTTAAGCATGCACATGCATCTTTTGGTAGACGAGATTGAAGTTTTCTGCAAAACCACAAGATGTGCATGCAAATGGTGCTTTTCGCAGAACGCGCACGTGGATTTCTACCAAACAACGTGCTAAGCATGCCGATGCTGCTCTTTTTAGCACCCGCGCACGGATTCGTGCGAAAACGCGTTTTAAGCATGCACATGCATCTTTTGGTAGACGAGATTGAAGTTTTCTGCAAAACCACAAGATGTGCATGCAAATGGTGCTTTTCGCAGAACGCGCACGTGGATTTCTACCAAACAACGTGCTAAGCATGCCGATGCTGCTCTTTTTAGCACCCGTGCACGGATTCGTGCGAAAACGCGTTTTAAGCATGCACATGCATCTTTTGGTAGACGCGGATGAAGTTTTCTGCAAAACCACAAGATGTGCATGCAAATGGTGCTTTTGGCAGAACGCGCACGTGGATTTCTACCAAACGACGTGCTAAGCATGCCGATGCTGTTCTTTTTAGCACCCGCGCACGGATTCGTGCGAAAACGCGTTTTAAGCATGCACATGCATCTTTTGGTAGACGCGGATGAAGTTTTCTGCAAAACCACAAGATGTGCGTGCAAATGGTGCTCTTGGCAGAACGCGCACGTGGATTTCTACCAAACGACGTGCTAAGCATGCCGATGCTTCTCTTTTTAGCACCCGCGCACGGATTTGTGCGAAAACGCGTTTTAAGCATGCACATGCATCTTTTGGTAGACGAGATTGAAGTTTTCTGCAAAACCACAAGATGTGCATGCAAATGGTGCTTTTCGCAGAACACGCACGTGGATTTCTACCAAACAACGTGCTAAGCATGCCGATGCTGCTTTTTTTAGCACCCGCGCACGGATTCGTGCGAAAACGCGTTTTAAGCATGCACATGCATCTTTTGGTAGACGAGATTGAAGTTTTCTGCAAAACCACAACATGTGCATGCAAATGGTGCTTTTCGCAGAACGCGCACGTGGATTTCTACCAAACAACGTGCTCAGCATGCCGATGCTGCTCTTCTTAGCACACGCGCACGGATTCGTGCGAAAACGCGTTTTAAGCATGCACATGCATCTTTTGGTAGACGAGATTGAAGTTTTCTGCAAAACCACAAGATGTGCATGCAAATGGTGCTTTTCGCAGAACGCGCACGTGGATTTCTACCAAACAACGTGCTAAGCATGCCGATGCTGCTCTTTTTAGCACCCGCGCACGGATTCGTGCGAAAACGCGTTTTAAGCATGCACATGCATCTTTTGGTAGACGAGATTGAAGTTTTCTGCAAAAGCACAAGATGTGCATGCAAATGGTGCTTTTCGCAGAACGCGCACGTGGATTTCTACCAAACAACGTGCTCAGCATGCCGATGCTGCTGTTTTTAGCACCCGCGCACGGATTCGTGCGAAAACGCGTTTTAAGCATGCACATGCATCTTTTGGTAGACGAGATTGAAGTTTTCTGCAAAACCACAAGATGTGCATGCAAATGGTGCTTTTGGCAGAACGCGCACGTGGATTTCTACCAAACGACGTGCTAAGAAGCCGATGCTGCTCTTTTTAGCACCCGCGCACGGATTCGCGCGAAAACGCGTTTTAAGCATGCACATGCATCTTTTGGTAGACGCGGATTAAGTTTTCTGCAAAACCACAAGATGTGCATTTAAATGGTGCTCTTGGCAGAACGCGCACGTGGATTTCTACCAAACGACGTGCTAAGCATGCCGATGCTGCTCTTTTTAGCACCCGCGCACGGATTTGTGCGAAAACGCGTTTTAAGCATGCACATGCATCTTTTGGTAGACGAGATTGAAGTTTTCTGCAAAACCACAAGATGTGCATGCAAATAGTGCTTTTCGCAGAACGCGCACGTGGATTTCTACCAAACAACGTGCTAAGCATGCCGATGCTGCTCTTTTTAGCACCCGCGCACGGATTCGTGCGAAAACGCGTTTTAAGCATGCACATGCATCTTTTGGTAGACGAGATTGAAGTTTTCTGCAAAACCACAAGATGTGCATGCAAATGGTGCTTTTCGCAGAACGCGCACGTGGATTTCTACCAAACAACGTGCTAAGCATGCCGATGCTGCTCTTTTTAGCACCCGCGCACGGATTCGTGCGAAAACGCGTTTTAAGCATGCACATGCATCTTTTGGTAGACGAGATTGAAGTTTTCTGCAAAAGCACAAGATGTGCATGCAAATGGTGCTTTTCGCAGAACGCGCACGTGGATTTCTACCAAACAACGTGCTCAGCATGCCGATGCTGCTCTTTTTAGCACCCGCGCACGGATTCGTGCGAAAACGCGTTTTAAGCATGCACATGCATCTTTTGGTAGACGAGATTGAAGTTTTCTGCAAAACCACAAGATGTGCATGCAAATGGTGCTTTTGGCAGAACGCGCACGTGGATTTCTACCAAACGACGTGCTAAGAAGCCGATGCTGCTCTTTTTAGCACCCGCGCACGGATTCGCGCGAAAACGCGTTTTAAGCATGCACATGCATCTTTTGGTAGACGCGGATTAAGTTTTCTGCAAAACCACAAGATGTGCATGCAAATGGTGCTCTTGGCAGAACGCGCACGTGGATTTCTACCAAACGACGTGCTAAGCATGCCGATGCTGCTCTTTTTAGCACCCGCGCACGGATTTGTGCGAAAACGCGTTTTAAGCATGCACATGCATCTTTTGGTAGACGAGATTGAAGTTTTCTGCAAAACCACAAGATGTGCATGCAAATAGTGCTTTTCGCAGAACGCGCACGTGGATTTCTACCAAACAACGTGCTAAGCATGCCGATGCTGCTCTTTTTAGCACCCGCGCACGGATTCGTGCGAAAACGCGTTTTAAGCATGCACATGCATCTTTTGGTAGACGAGATTGAAGTTTTCTGCAAAACCACAAGATGTGCATGCAAATGGTGCTTTGCGCAGAACGCGCACGTGGATTTCTACCAAACAACGTGCTAAGCATGCCGATGCTGCTCTTTTTAGCACCCGCGCACGGATTCGTGCGAAAACGCGTTTTAAGCATGCACATGCATCATTTGGTAGACGCGGATGAAGTTTTCTGCAAAACCACAAGATGTGCATGCAAATGGTGCTTTTGGCAGAACGCGCACGTGGATTTCTACCAAACGACGTGCTAAGCATGCCGATGCTGCTCTTTTTAGCACACGCGCACGGATTCGTGCGAAAACGCGTTTTAAGCATGCACATGCATCTTTTGGTAGACGAGATTGAAGTTTTCTGCAAAACCACAAGATGTGCATGCAAATGGTGCTTTTCGCAGAACGCGCACGTGGATTTCTACCAAACAACGTGCTAAGCATGCCGATGCTGCTCTTTTTAGCACCCGCGCACGGATTCGTGCGAAAACGCGTTTTAAGCATGCACATGCATCTTTTGGTAGACGCGGATGAAGTTTTCTGCAAAACCACAAGATGTGCATGCAAATGGTGCTTTTGGCAGAACGCGCACGTGGATTTCTACCAAACGACGTGCTAAGCATGCCGATGCTGTTCTTTTTAGCACCCGCGCACGGATTCGTGCGAAAACGCGTTTTAAGCATGCACATGCATCTTTTGGTAGACGCGGATGAAGTTTTCTGCAAAACCACAAGATGTGCGTGCAAATGGTGCTCTTGGCAGAACGCGCACGTGGATTTCTACCAAACGACGTGCTAAGCATGCCGATGCTTCTCTTTTTAGCACCCGCGCACGGATTTGTGCGAAAACGCGTTTTAAGCATGCACATGCATCTTTTGGTAGACGAGATTGAAGTTTTCTGCAAAACCACAAGATGTGCATGCAAATGGTGCTTTTCGCAGAACACGCACGTGGATTTCTACCAAACAACGTGCTAAGCATGCCGATGCTGCTTTTTTTAGCACCCGCGCACGGATTCGTGCGAAAACGCGTTTTAAGCATGCACATGCATCTTTTGGTCGACGAGATTGAAGTTTTCTGCAAAACCACAACATGTGCATGCAAATGGTGCTTTTCGCAGAACGCGCACGTGGATTTCTACCAAACAACGTGCTCAGCATGCCGATGCTGCTCTTCTTAGCACACGCGCACGGATTCGTGCGAAAACGCGTTTTAAGCATGCACATGCATCTTTTGGTAGACGAGATTGAAGTTTTCTGCAAAACCACAAGATGTGCATGCAAATGGTGCTTTTCGCAGAACGCGCACGTGGATTTCTACCAAACAACGTGCTAAGCATGCCGATGCTGCTCTTTTTAGCACCCGCGCACGGATTCGTGCGAAAACGCGTTTTAAGCATGCACATGCATCTTTTGGTAGACGAGATTGAAGTTTTCTGCAAAAGCACAAGATGTGCATGCAAATGGTGCTTTTCGCAGAACGCGCACGTGGATTTCTACCAAACAACGTGCTCAGCATGCCGATGCTGCTCTTTTTAGCACCCGCGCACGGATTCGTGCGAAAACGCGTTTTAAGCATGCACATGCATCTTTTGGTAGACGAGATTGAAGTTTTCTGCAAAACCACAAGATGTGCATGCAAATGGTGCTTTTGGCAGAACGCGCACGTGGATTTCTACCAAACGACGTGCTAAGCATGCCGATGCTGCTCTTTTTAGCACCCGCGCACGGATTCGCGCGAAAACGCGTTTTAAGCATGCACATGCATCTTTTGGTAGACGCGGATTAAGTTTTCTGCAAAACCACAAGATGTGCATGCAAATGGTGCTCTTGGCAGAACGCGCACGTGGATTTCTACCAAACGACGTGCTAAGCATGCCGATGCTGCTCTTTTTAGCACCCGCGCACGGATTTGTGCGAAAACGCGTTTTAAGCATGCACATGCATCTTTTGGTAGACGAGATTGAAGTTTTCTGCAAAACCACAAGATGTGCATGCAAATAGTGCTTTTCGCAGAACGCGCACGTGGATTTCTACCAAACAACGTGCTAAGCATGCCGATGCTGCTCTTTTTAGCACCCGCGCACGGATTCGTGCGAAAACGCGTTTTAAGCATGCACATGCATCTTTTGGTAGACGAGATTGAAGTTTTCTGCAAAACCACAAGATGTGCATGCAAATGGTGCTTTGCGCAGAACGCGCACGTGGATTTCTACCAAACAACGTGCTAAGCATGCCGATGCTGCTCTTTTTAGCACCCGCGCACGGATTCGTGCGAAAACGCGTTTTAAGCATGCACATGCATCTTTTGGTAGACGCGGATGAAGTTTTCTGCAAAACCACAAGATGTGCATGCAAATGGTGCTTTTGGCAGAACGCGCACGTGGATTTCTACCAAACGACGTGCTAAGCATGCCGATGCTGCTCTTTTTAGCACCCGCGCACGGATTTGTGCGAAAACGCGTTTTAAGCATGCACATGCATCTTTTGGTAGACGAGATTGAAGTTTTCTGCAAAAGCACAAGATGTGCATGCAAATGGTGCTTTTCGCAGAACGCGCACGTGGATTTCTACCAAACAACGTGCTAAGCATGCCGATGCTGCTCTTTTTAGCACCCGCGCACGGATTCGTGCGAAAACGCGTTTTAAGCATGCACATGCATCTTTTGGTAGACGAGATTGAAGTTTTCTGAAAAACCACAACATGTGCATGCAAATGGTGCTTTTCGCAGAACGCGCACGTGGATTTCTACCAAACAACGTGCTAAGCATGCCGATGCTGCTCTTTTTAGCACCCGCGCACGGATTCGTGCGAAAACGCGTTTTAAGCATGCACATGCATCTTTTGGTAGACGAGATTGAAGTTTTCTGCAAAACCACAAGATGTGCATGCAAATGGTGCTTTTCGCAGAACGCGCACGTGGATTTCTACCAAACAACGTGCTAAGCATGCCGATGCTGCTCTTTTTAGCACCCGCGCACGGATTCGTGCGAAAACGCGTTTTAAGCATGCACATGCATCTTTTGGTTGACGCGGATGAAGTTTTCTGCAAAACCACAAGATGTGCATGCAAATGGTGCTTTTGGCAGAACGCGCACGTGGATTTCTACCAAACGACGTGCTAAGCATGCCGATGCTGCTCTTTTTAGCACCCGCGCACGGATTCGTGCGAAAACGCGTTTTAAGCATGCACATGCATCTTTTGGTAGACGAGATTGAAGTTTTCTGCAAAACCACAAGATGTGCATGCAAATGGTGCTTTTCGCAGAACGCGCACGTGGATTTCTACCAAACAACGTGCTAAGCATGCCGATGCTGCTCTATTTAGCACCCGCGCACAGATTCGTGCGAAAACGCGTTTTAAGCATGCACATGCATCTTTTGGTAGACGAGATTGAAGTTTTCTGCAAAACCACAAGATGTGCATGCAAATGGTGCTTTTCGCAGAACGCGCACGTGGATTTCTACCAAACAACGTGCTAAGCATGCCGATGCTGCTCTTTTTAGCACCCGCGCACGGATTCGTGCGAAAACGCGTTTTAAGCATGCACATGCATCTTTTGGTAGACGAGATTGAAGTTTTCTGCAAAACCACAAGATGTGCATGCAAATGGTGCTTTTTGCAGAACGCGCACGTGGATTTCTACCAAACAACGTGCTAAGCATGCCGATGCTGCTCTTTTTAGCACCCGCGCACGGATTCGTGCGAAAACGCGTTTTAAGCATGCACATGCATCTTTTGGTAGACGAGATTGAAGTTTTCTGCAAAACCACAAGATGTGCATGCAAATGGTGCTTTTCGCAGAACGCGCACGTGGATTTCTACCAAACAACGTGCTAAGCATGCCGATGCTGCTCTTTTTAGCACCCGCGCACGGATTCCTGCGAAAACGCGTTTTAAGCATGCACATGCATCTTTTGGTAGACGCGGATGAAGTTTTCTGCAAAACCACAAGATGTGCACGCAAATGGTGCTTTTGGCAGAACGCGCACGTGGATTTCTACCAAACGACGTGCTAAGCATGCCGATGCTGCTCTTTTTAGCACCCGCGCACGGATTCGTGCGAAAACGTGTTTAAGCATGCACATGCATCTTTCGGTAGACGCGGATGAAGTTTTCTGCAAAACCACAAGATGTGCATGCAAATGGTGCTCTTGGCAGAACGCGCACGTGGATTTCTACCAAACGACGTGCTAAGCATGCCGATGCTGCTCTTTTTAGCACCCGCGCACGGATTTGTGCGAAAACGCGTTTTAAGCATGCACATGCATCTTTTGGTAGACGAGATTGAAGTTTTCTGCAAAACCACAAGATGTGCATGCAAATGGTGCTTTTCGCAGAACGCGCACGTGGATTTCTACCAAACAACGTGCTAAGCATGCCGATGCTGCTCTTTTTAGCACCCGCGCACGGATTCGTGCGAAAACGCGTTTTAAGCATGCACATGCATCTTTTGGTAGAAGAGATTGAAGTTTTCTGCAAAACCACAAAATGTGCATGCAAATGGTGCTTTTCGCAGAACGCGCACGTGGATTTCTACCAAACAACGTGCTAAGCATGCCGATGCTGCTCTTTTTAGCACCCGCGCACGGATTCGTGCGAAAACGCGTTTTAAGCATGCACATGCATCTTTTGGTAGACGAGATTGAAGTTTTCTGCAAAACCACAAGATGTGCATGCAAATGGTGCTTTTCGCAGAACGCGCACGTGGATTTCTACCAAACAACGTGCTAAGCATGCCGATGCTGCTCTTTTTAGCACCCGCGCACGGATTCGTGCGAAAACGCGTTTTAAGCATGCACATGCATCTTTTGGTAGACGAGATTGAAGTTTTCTGCAAAACCACAAGATGTGCATGCAAATGGTGCTTTTGGCAGAACGCGCACGTGGATTTCTACCAAACGACGTGCTAAGCATGCCGATGCTGCTCTTTTTAGCACCCGCGCACGGATTCGCGCGAAAACGCGTTTTAAGCATGCACATGCATCTTTTGGTAGACGAGATTGAAGTTTTCTGCAAAACCACAAGATGTGCATGCAAATGGTGCTTTTCGCAGAACGCGCACGTGGATTTCTACCAAACAACGTGCTAAGCATGCCGATGCTGCTCTTTTTAGCACCCGCGCACGGATTCGTGCGAAAACGCGTTTTAAGCATGCACATGCATCTTTTGGTAGACGCGGATGAAGTTTTCTGCAAAACCACAAGATGTGCATGCAAATGGTGCTTTTGGCAGAACGCGCACGTGGATTTCTACCAAACGACGTGCTAAGCATGCCGATGCTGCTCTTTTTAGCACCCGCGCACGGATTTGTGCGAAAACGCGTTTTAAGCATGCACATGCATCTTTTGGTAGACGAGATTGAAGTTTTCTGCAAAAGCACAAGATGTGCATGCAAATGGTGCTTTTCGCAGAACGCGCACGTGGATTTCTACCAAACGACGTGCTAAGCATGCCGATGCTGCTCTTTTTAGCACCCGCGCACGGATTCGTGCGAAAACGCGTTTTAAGCATGCACATGCATCTTTTGGTAGACGAGATTGAAGTTTTCTGCAAAACCACAAGATGTGCATGCAAATGGTGCTTTTCGCAGAACGCGCACGTGGATTTCTACCAAACAACGTGCTAAGCATGCCGATGCTGCTCTTTTTAGCACCCGCGCACGGATTCGTGCGAAAACGTGTTTAAGCATGCACATGCATCTTTCGGTAGACGCGGATGAAGTTTTCTGCAAAACCACAAGATGTGCACGCAAATGGTGCTTTTGGCAGAACGCGCACGTGGATTTCAACCAAACGACGTGCTAAGCATGCCGATGCTGCTCTTTTTAGCACCCGCGCACGGATTCGTGCGAAAACGTGTTTAAGCATGCACATGCATCTTTCGGTAGACGCGGATGAAGTTTTCTGCAAAACCACAAGATGTGCATGCAAATGGTGCTCTTGGCAGAACGCGCACGTGGATTTCTACCAAACGACGTGCTAAGCATGCCGATGCTGCTCTTTTTAGCACCCGCGCACGGATTTGTGCGAAAACGCGTTTTAAGCATGCACATGCATCTTTTGGTAGACGAGATTGAAGTTTTCTGCAAAACCACAAGATGTGCATGCAAATGGTGCTTTTCGCAGAACGCGCACGTGGATTTCTACCAAACAACGTGCTAAGCATGCCGATGCTGCTCTTTTTAGCACCCGCGCACGGATTCGTGCGAAAACGCGTTTTAAGCATGCACATGTATCTTTTGGTAGACGAGATTGAAGTTTTCTGCAAAACCACAAAATGTGCATGCAAATGGTGCTTTTCGCAGAACGCGCACGTGGATTTCTACCAAACAACGTGCTAAGCATGCCGATGCTGCTCTTTTTAGCACCCGCGCACGGATTCGTGCGAAAACGCGTTTTAAGCATGCACATGCATCTTTTGGTAGACGAGATTGAAGTTTTCTGCAAAACCACAAGATGTGCATGCAAATGGTGCTTTTCGCAGAACGCGCACGTGGATTTCTACCAAACAACGTGCTAAGCATGCCGATGCTGCTCTTTTTAGCACCCGCGCACGGATTCGTGCGAAAACGCGTTTTAAGCATGCACATGCATCTTTTGGTAGACGAGATTGAAGTTTTCTGCAAAACCACAAGATGTGCATGCAAATGGTGCTTTTGGCAGAACGCGCACGTGGATTTCTACCAAACGACGTGCTTAGCATGCCGATGCTGCTCTTTTAAGCACCCGCGCACGGATTCGCGCGAAAACGCGTTTTAAGCATGCACATGCATCTTTTGGTAGACGAGATTGAAGTTTTCTGCAAAACCACAAGATGTGCATGCAAATGGTGCTTTTCGCAGAACGCGCACGTGGATTTCTACCAAACAACGTGCTAAGCATGCCGATGCTGCTCTTTTTAGTACCCGCGCACGGATTCGTGCGAAAACGCGTTTTAAGCATGCACATGCAACTTTTGGTAGACGCGGATGAAGTTTTCTGCAAAACCACAAGATGTGCATGCAAATGGTGCTTTTGGCAGAACGCGCACGTGGATTTCTACCAAACGACGTGCTAAGCATGCCGATGCTGCTCTTTTTAGCACCCGCGCACGGATTTGTGCGAAAACGCGTTTTAAGCATGCACATGCATCTTTTGGTAGACGAGATTGAAGTTTTCTGCAAAACCACAAGATGTGCATGCAAATGGTGCTTTTGGCAGAAGGCGCACGTGGATTTCTACCAAACGACGTGCTAAGCATGCCGATGCTGCTCTTTTTAGCACCCGCGCACGGATTCGTGCGAAAACGCGTTTTAAGCATGCACATGCATCTTTTGGTAGACGAGATTGAAGTTTTCTGCAAAACCACAAGATGTGCATGCAAATGGTGCTTTGCGCAGAACGCGCACGTGGATTTCTACCAAACAACGTGCTAAGCATGCCGATGCTGCTCTTTTTAGCACCCGCGCACGGATTCGTGCGAAAACGCGTTTTAAGCATGCACATGCATCTTTTGGTAGACGCGGATGAAGTTTTCTGCAAAACCACAAGATGTGCATGCAAATGGTGCTTTTGGCAGAACGCGCACGTGGATTTATACCAAACGACGTGCTAAGCATGCCGATGCTGCTCTTTTTAGCACCCGTGCACGGATTCGCGCGAAAACGCGTTTTAAGCATGCACATGCATCTTTTGGTAGACGTGATTGAAGTTTTCTGCAAAACCACAAGATGTGCATGCAAATGGTGCTTTTCGCAGAACGCGCACGTGGATTTCTATCAAACAACGTGCTAAGTATGCCGATGCTGCTCTTTTTAGCACCCGCGCACGGATTCCTGCGAAAACGCGTTTTAAGCATGCACATGCATCTTTTGGTAGACGCGGATGAAGTTTTCTGCAAAACCACAAGATGTGCACGCAAATGGTGCTTTTGGCAGAACGCGCACGTGGATTTCTACCAAACGACGTGCTAAGCATGCCGATGCTGCTCTATTTAGCACCCGCGCACGGATTCGTGCGAAAACGTGTTTAAGCATGCACATGCATCTTTCGGTAGACGCGGATGAAGTTTTCTGCAAAACCACAAGATGCGCATGCAAATGGTGCTCTTGGCAGAACGCGCACGTGGATTTCTACCAAACGACGTGCTAAGCATGCCGATGCTGCTCTTTTTAGCACCCGCGCACGGATTTGTGCGAAAACGCGTTTTAAGCATGCACATGCACCTTTTGGTAGACGAGATTGAAGTTTTCTGCAAAACCAGAAGATGTGCATGCAAATGGTGCTTTTCGCAGAACGCGCACGTGGATTTCTACCAAACAACGTGCTAAGCATGCCGATGCTGCTCTTTTTAGCACCCGCGCACGGATTCGTGCGAAAACACGTTTTAAGCATGCACATGCATCTTTTGGTAGACGAGATTGAAGTTTTCTGCAAAACCACAAGATGTGCATGCAAATGGTGCTTTTCGCAGAACGCGCACGTGGATTTCTACCAAACAACGTGCTAAGCATGCCGATGCTGCTCTTTTTAGCACCCGCGCACGGATTCGTGCGAAAACGCGTTTTAAGCATGCACATGCATCTTTTGGTAGACGAGATTGAAGTTTTCTGCAAAACCACAAGATGTGCATGCAAATGGTGCTTTTGGCAGAACGCGCACGTGGATTTCTACCAAACGACGTGCTAAGCATGCCGATGCTGCTCTTTTTAGCACCCGCGCACGGATTCGCGCGAAAACGCGTTTTAAGCATGCACATGCATCTTTTGGTAGACGAGATTGAAGTTTTCTGCAAAACCACAAGATGTGCATGCAAATGGTGCTTTTCGCAGAACGCGCACGTGGATTTCTACCAAACAACGTGCTAAGCATGCCGATGCTGCTCTTTTTAGCACCCGCGCACGGATTCGTGCGAAAACGCGTTTTAAGCATGCACATGCATCTTTTGGTAGACGAGATTGAAGTTTTCTGCAAAACCACAGGATGTGCATGCAAATGGTGCTTTTCGCAGAACGCGCACGTGGATTTCTACCAAACAACGTGCTAAGCATGCCGATGCTGCTCTTTTTAGCACCCGCGCACGGATTCGTGCGAAAACGCGTTTTAAGCATGCACATGCATCTTTTGGTAGACGAGATTGAAGTTTTCTGCAAAACCACAAGATGTGCATGCAAATGGTGCTTTTGGCAGAACGCGCACGTGGATTTCTACCAAACGACGTGCTAAGCATGCCGATGCTGCTCTTTTTAGCACCCGCGCACGGATTCGCGCGAAAACGCGTTTTAAGCATGCACATGCATCTTTTGGTAGACGAGATTGAAGTTTTCTGCAAAACCTCAAGATGTGCATGCAAATGGTGCTTTTCGCAGAACGCGCACGTGGATTTCTACCAAACAACGTGCTAAGCATGCCGATGCTGCTCTTTTTAGCACCCGCGCACGGATTCGTGCGAAAACGCGTTTTAAGCATGCACATGCATCTTTTGGTAGACGAGATTGAAGTTTTCTGCAAAACCACAGGATGTGCATGCAAATGGTGCTTTTCGCAGAACGCGCACGTGGATTTCTACCAAACAACGTGCTAAGCATGCCGATGCTGCTCTTTTTAGCACCCGCGCACGGATTCGTGCGAAAACGCGTTTTAAGCATGCACATGCATCTTTTGGTAGACGCGGAAGAAGTTTTCTGCAAAACCACAAGATGTGCATGCAAATGGTGCTTTTGGCAGAACGCGCACGTGGATTTCTACCAAACGACGTGCTAAGTATGCCGATGCTGTTCTTTTTAGCACCCGCGCACGGATTCGTGCGAAAACGCGTTTTAAGCATGCACATGCATCTTTTGGTAGACGCGGATGAAGTTTTCTGCAAAACCACAAGATGTGCATGCAAATGGTGCTCTTGGCAGAACGCGCACGTGGATTTCTACCAAACGACGTGCTAAGCATGCCGATGCTGCTCTTTTTAGCACCCGCGCACGGATTTGTGCGAAAACGCGTTTTAAGCATGCACATGCATCTTTTGGTAGACGAGATTTAAGTTTTCTGCAAAACCACAAGATGTGCATGCAAATGGTGCTTTTCGCAGAAGGCGCACGTGGATTTCTACCAAACAACGTGCTAAGCATGACGATGCTGCTCTTTTTAGCACCCGCGCACGGATTCGTGCGAAAACGCGTTTTAAGCATGCACATGCATCTTTTGGTAGACGAGATTGAAGTTTTCTGCAAAAGCACAAGATGTGCATGCAAATGGTGCTTTTCGCAGAACGCGCACGTGGATTTCTACCAAACGACGTGCTCAGCATGCCGATGCTGCTCTTTTTAGCACCCGCGCACGGATTCGTGCGAAAACGCGTTCTAAGCATGCACATGCATCTTTTGGTAGACGAGATTGAAGTTTTCTGCAAAACCACAAGATGTGCATGCAAATGGTGCTTTTCGCAGAACGCGCACGTGGATTTCTACCAAACAACGTGCTAAGCATGCCGATGCTGCTCTTTTTAGCACCCGCGCACGGATTCGTGCGAAAACGCGTTTTAAGCATGATCTTTTGGTAGACGAGATTGAAGTTTTCTGCAAAACCACAAGATGTGCATGCAAATGGTGCTTTTGGCAGAACGCGCACGTGGATTTCTACCAAACGACGTGCTAAGCATGCCGATGCTGCACTTTTTAGCACCCGCGCACGGATTCGTGCGAAAACGCGTTTTAAGCATGCACATGCATCTTTTGGTAGACGCGGATGAAGTTTTCTGCAAAACCACAAGATGTGCATGCAAATGGTGCTTTTGGCAGAACGCGCACGTGGATTTCTACCAAACGACGTGCTAAGCATGCCGATGCTGATCTTTTTAGCACCCGCGCACGGATTTGTGCGAAAACGCGTTTTAAGCATGCACATGCATCTTTTGGTAGACGCGGATGAAGTTTTCTGCAAAACCACAAGATGTGCATGCAAATGGTGCTCTTGGCAGAACGCGCACGTGGATTTCTACCAAACGACGTGCTAAGCATGCCGATGCTGCTCTTTTTAGCACCCGCGCACGGATTTGTGCGAAAACGCGTTTTAAGCATGCACATGCATCTTTTGGTAGACGAGATTGAAGTTTTCTGCAAAACCACAAGATGTGCATGCAAATGGCGCTTTTCGCAGAACGCGCACGTGGATTTCTACCAAACAACGTGCTAAGCATGCCGATGCTGCTCTTTTTAGCACCCGCGCACGGATTCGTGCGAAAACGCGTTTTAAGCATGCACATGCATCTTTTGGTAGACGAGATTGAAGTTTTCTGCAAAACCACAAGATGTGCATGCAAATGGTGCTTTTCGCACAACGCGCACGTGGATTTCTACCAAACAACGTGCTAAGCATGCCGATGCTGCTCTTTTTAGCACCCGCGCACGGATTCGTGCGAAAACTCGTTTTAAGCATGCACATGCATCTTTTGGTAGACGAGATTGAAGTTTTCTGCAAAACCACAAGATGTGCATGCAAATGGTGCTTTTCGCAGAACCCGCACGTGGATTTCTACCAAACAACGTGCTAAGCATGCCGATGCTGCTCTTTTTAGCACCCGCGCACGGATTCGTGCGAAAAACGCGTTTTAAGCATGCACATGCATCTTTTGGTAGACGCGGATGAAGTTTTCTGCAAAACCACAAGATGTGCATGCAAATGGTGCTCTTGGCAGAACGCGCACGTGGATTTCTACCAAACGACGTGCTAAGCATGCCGATGCTGTTCTTTTTAGCACCCGCGCACGGATTCGTGCGAAAACGCGTTTTAAGCATGCACATGCATCTTTTGGTAGACGAGATTGAAGTTTTCTGCAAAACCACAAGATGTGCATGCAAATGGTGCTTTTCGCAGAACGCGCACGTGGATTTCTATCAAACAACGTGCTAAGTATGCCGATGCTGCTCTTCTTAGCACCCGCGCACGGATTCTTGCGAAAACGCGTTTTAAGCATGCACATGCATCTTTTGGTAGACGCGGATGAAGTTTTCTGCAAAACCACAAGATGTGCACGCAAATGGTGCTTTTGGCAGAACGCGCACGTGGATTTCTACCAAACGACGTGCTAAGCATGCCGATGCTGCTCTTTTTAGCACCCGCGCACGGATTCGTGCGAAAACGTGTTTAAGCATGCACATGCATCTTTCGGTAGACGCGGATGAAGTTTTCTGCAAAACCACAAGATGTGCATGCAAATGGTGCTCTTGGCAGAACGCGCACGTGGATTTCTACCAAACGACGTGCTAAGCATGCCGATGCTGCTCTTTTTAGCACCCGCGCACGGATTTGTGCGAAAACGCGTTTTAAGCATGCACATGCACCTTTTGGTAGACGAGATTGAAGTTTTCTGCAAAACCACAAGATGTGCATGCAAATGGTGCTTTTCGCAGAACGCGCACGTGGATTTCTACCAAACAACGTGCTAAGCATGCCGATGCTGCTCTTTTTAGCACCCGCGCACGGATTCGTGCGAAAACGCGTTTTAAGCATGCACATGCATCTTTTGGTAGACGAGATTGAAGTTTTCTGCAAAACCACAAAATGTGCATGCAAATGGTGCTTTTCGCAGAACGCGCACGTGGATTTCTACCAAACAACGTGCTAAGCATGCCGATGCTGCTCTTTTTAGCACCCGCGCACGGATTCGTGCGAAAACGCGTTTTAAGCATGCACATGCATCTTTTGGTAGACGAGATTGAAGTTTTCTGCAAAACCACAAGATGTGCATGCAAATGGTGCTTTTCGCAGAACGCGCACGTGGATTTCTACCAAACAACGTGCTAAGCATGCCGATGCTGCTCTTTTTAGCACCCGCGCACGGATTCGTGCGAAAACGCGTTTTAAGCATGCACATGCATCTTTTGGTAGACGAGATTGAAGTTTTCTGCAAAACCACAAGATGTGCATGCAAATGGTGCTTTTGGCTGAACGCGCACGTGGATTTCTACCAAACGACGTGCTAAGCATGCCGATGCTGCTCTTTTTAGCACCCGCGCATGGATTCGCGCGAAAACGCGTTTTAAGCATGCACATGCATCTTTTGGTAGACGAGATTGAAGTTTTCTGCAAAACCACAAGATGTGCATGCAAATGGTGCTTTTCGCAGAACGCGCACGTGGATTTCTACCAAACAACGTGCTAAGCATGCCGATTCTGCTCTTTTTAGCACCCGCGCACGGATTCGTGCGAAAACGCGTTTTAAGCATGCACATGCATCTTTTGGTAGACGAGATTGAAGTTTTCTGCAAAACCACAAGATGTGCATGCAAATGGTGCTTTTCGCAGAACGCGCACGTGGATTTCTACCAAACAACGTGCTAAGCATGCCGATGCTGCTCTTTTTAGCACCCGCGCACGGATTCGTGCGAAAACGCGTTTTAAGCATGCACATGCATCTTTTGGTAGACGCGGATGAAGTTTTCTGCAAAACCACAAGATGTGCATGCAAATGGTGCTTTTGGCAGAACGCGCACGTGGATTTCTACCAAACGACGTGCTAAGTATGCCGATGCTGTTCTTTTTAGCACCCGCGCACGGATTCGTGCGAAAACGCGTTTTAAGCATGCACATGCATCTTTTGGTAGACGAGATTGAAGTTTTCTGCAAAACCACAAGATGTGCATGCAAATGGTGCTTTTCGCAGAACGCGCACGTGGATTTCTACCAAACAACGTGCTAAGCATGCCGATGCTGCTCTTTTTAGCACCCGCGCACGGATTCGTGCGAAAACGCGTTTTAAGCATGCACATGCATCTTTTGGTAGACGCGGATGAAGTTTTCTGCAAAACCACAAGATGTGCATGCAAATGGTGCTTTTGGCAGAACGCGCACGTGGATTTCTACCAAACGACGTGCTAAGCATGCCGATGCTGCTCTTTTTAGCACCCGCGCACGGATTTGTGCGAAAACGCGTTTTAAGCATGCACATGCATCTTTTGGTAGACGAGATTGAAGTTTTCTGCAAAACCACAAGATGTGCATGCAAATGGTGCTTTTCGCAGAAGGCGCACGTGGATTTCTACCAAACAACGTGCTAAGCATGCCGATGCTGCTCTTTTTAGCACCCGCGCACGGATTCGTGCGAAAACGCGTTTTAAGCATGCACATGCATCTTTTGGTAGACGCGGATGAAGTTTTCTGCAAAACCACAAGATGTGCATGCAAATGGTGCTTTTGGCAGAACGCGCACGTGGATTTCTACCAAACGACGTGCTAAGCATGCCGATGCTGCTCTTTTTAGCACCCGCGCACGGATTTGTGCGAAAACGCGTTTTAAGCATGCACATGCATCTTTTGGTAGACGAGATTGAAGTTTTCTGCAAAACCACAAGATGTGCATGCAAATGGTGCTTTTCGCAGAACGCGCACGTGGATTTCTACCAAACAACGTGCTAAGCATGCCGATGCTGCTCTTTTTAGCACCCGCGCACGGATTCGTGCGAAAACGCGTTTTAAGCATGCACATGCATCTTTTGGTAGACGCAGATTGAAGTTTTCTGCAAAACCACAAGATGTGCATGCAAATGGTGCTTTTCGCACAACGCGCACGTGGATTTCTACCAAACAACGTGCTAAGCATGCCGATGCTGCTCTTTTAGCACCCGCGCACGGATTCGTGCGAAAACTCGTTTTAAGCATGCACATGCATCTTTTGGTAGACGAGATTGAAGTTTTCTGCAAAACCACAAGATGTGCATGCAAATGGTGCTTTTCGCAGAACGCGCACGTGGATTTCTACCAAACAACGTGCTAAGCATGCCGATGCTGCTCTTTTTAGCACCCGCGCACGGATTCGTGCGAAAACGCGTTTTTAAGCTTGCACATGCATCTTTTGGTAGACGCGGATGAAGTTTTCTGCTAAACCACAAGATGTGCATGCAAATGGTGCTTTTGGCAGAACGCGCACGTGGATTTCTACCAAACGACGTGCTAAGCATGCCGATGCTGCTCTTTTTAGCACCCGCGCACGGATTTGTGCGAAAACACGTTTTAAGCATGCACATGCATCTTTTGGTAGACGCGGATGAAGTTTTCTGCAAAACCACAAGATGTGCATGCAAATGGTGCTCTTGGCAGAACGCGCACGTGGATTTCTACCAAACGACGTGCTAAGCATGCCGATGCTGCTCTTTTTAGCACCCGCGCACGGATTTGTGCGAAAACGCGTTTTAAGCATGCACATGCATCTTTTGGTAGACGAGATTGAAGTTTTCTGCAAAAACCACAAGATGTGCATGCAAATGGTGCTTTTCGCAGAACGCGCACGTGGATTTCTACCAAACAACGTGCTAAGCATGCCGATGCTGCTCTTTTTAGCACCCGCGCACGGATTCGTGCGAAAACGCGTTTTAAGCATGCACATGCATCTTTTGGTAGACGAGATTGAAGTTTTCTGCAAAACCACAAGATGTGCATGCAAATGGTGCTCTTGGCAGAACGCGCACGTGGATTTCTACCAAACAACGTGCTAAGCATGCCGATGC